>NC_068365.1:12813951-12896451 GCF_020536995.1 Dreissena polymorpha
TGGCAGAAATTTGTGTGCTACATTGTAGACACAGGAGCAGATTGTTTAATTGTAAATGTTTTCATGATTTCTATAAGATTCATGGTAATATATAATTTGTGCTTGTTTGATTCATTTGGAATACATTTGTATTGTTTGTTTTGGCATACCAATTTTCAACACCTTTTGTTTTGAAAACGGATTCACCCTGTATTGAGCTGATGTCAATATTGATGGAAGACTGAGGTTCTAATCCCCCTAAGTCTGCCTAAACAACATTCCAGTTGGTATTATAGCAATTATCGATGAATATATTGATGGCATTGAATGGAACTTGTGGAGAATTTTATCTTCTTACAAAACATGGTTATGCAAGTAGTTTATTCTGTATTAAATGCACCAGTGAATGCTTACATTTTATTAAGTAAAGTGTGTTTATAAGAAGTCAAGATAATTACCTTCCAATATAATTATTGTTAATGTACCTTAATACCAATATGAGAAAAACATTTATATACTGTAGCTGTGTAACTATCCAGGCATTGCCGTTTTAAAATTGTTTGAAGAACTGAGTGTATTGAGTATGAAAGCACATAATTATTATTAATTATTAAATCGGTAATTATTAACAAGTCTGTGTGAATACATTGTGCAGCATTAGTGCAAAGCTTAAAGCTGAAGATCCATGAGGCTGAGTATCTATTTTGCAAAGAGATTAAGAATATCAATGAACACTGAATTATTGGAAGTAGCAATAGATATTAGCCGCCCTCGGGGAAATACAGGCTGAATGCATGTGGGGAAAGTATTGTCCCTGATTAGCCTGTGCAGTTTGAATTGGCTAATCAATGAAGATAATTTTCACTTGTATGGATTTTTTTTACAAAACAAGTCTCTTCTAAACTAAAGTGTGGTCTAGCTGCAAAGTGTCATGCATGATTAGCCTGGGCATAGTGCACAGGCTAATCTGAGACAACACTTTCTGCACTTGCATTAAACTTGGTTTTTCGAAAGCCAGGCTGATATGTACCCCATTTATGAATAAGCAATTTTATAAATGATGTGAAAATGATCTTGCATATTAAACTATCTGTTACATATCAATGAGTCTGCAAATTGCTAGTACCAAGAATGCTGAATTATTTACATCCAACTGTGTAAAGCTTGATGGTAATATTAGCAGTCCAGAATGTCTGTTTACACTCAAAGGTTTGAGGAATTCGAAATTGTACTCCAGGGTGATAGTATCAATTACATGGATACTTGGTATCATAGTTTTTGTTTGTTTGTTTGTGCTGCAAGGCTCTTTTCATTGTTCTGCAACTCAAATTGACAAATGCTGGTTTCGGTTTCCACTGAGCGAGCTAAAATGATGAGATATATTGGCTGCAAATTTATTTTTATCATAGCGGACTTTGTTATGTGTGTAGTTAGTTGGTCTGGATTGTTCTCTAGTTGATGTACTTGGTATGTTTTAATTTTGAAATGGAGTTATGATTCAAATGAGTTTCTTTGAAAGTTCATGTGTTTTTATGTTTGAAACCTTTGAGTTAGTATTGTGGTTTCATCATCATTTTTCAACTTGTAATGTTTGTATCAGCAATGATGGTATTTAAAGTTTTGAGCATGTTTGCTACTTGTTATTTTAAAGGAACTTGATCAAGTGCCAAGTGTGTGTTAAGAAGGTAATAGTTGTATAGTGGCTCTGGTGTACAACTAGGGATCTGGAGGTCCCAGGTTTGATTCCCACTCTGGGAATTATCAATCAAATATCTTTTATTCTAACACGGCACGTGACTTGTTTTCTATAGACAAAGAAGGAAATCAAGCGTGGGTTATTCTGCAATAACTTATGGGCGGAGCTTATACACTGAAAGCACGCGCTGTAGCTAAACAAAACATGCCGATACATTTTCCACCAGCGTAATAATCCGGTATTTTATGAATGAAAGTCACGTGACAAAATACTACGCTATGAACAGAAATGCGTAAACTTGACCCAATTTCCCACGGTGTTCGTCTGCTGCTTCGATGCTGAAATGGCTGAAGTTCGAATCGGAGTTGTTTTCTTGTAGATCCAACACTCTTGCGTTAATTTAAAGTGTACAATGAAAACATGTTAGTTTACGCAAGTTGTTGTTGTTCTTAGTTAACCAAACGTGAGAAATGAAATGGTTTTTTTCCATCCAGTTTGGCTGTTATTGAGGGCGGAGATCTTATCGACAGAACAGCCGAAAGCTATTTTTATGGGCGGAGCTTCACATAAAATAGTATGCAAGAAAAATAAGATACATTCTATAAATCTTTAGTAAATATCGTGTTAGAATCGAAATAATTCGTGAACGTTATAGTTTGTTGTCGAATAACCCACGGCTGGAAGTTTAGATTCGTGGTTTAAAATCACTCATGCTTCGCACTCGTGATTTAATCCCTACGCATCTAAACTTCCGGCCGTGGGTTATTCGACAACAAACTATAACGTACACGAATTATTTCTTAAATAAATTTAATAGTCCAAATGCTTGTTCTGCCCACACCCAAAAATGCCTTCCTATACAAAGATATGTATTTAGAATATTACGAATTTCAGAACATAAAATGGCCAGCTTTGTTTAAGAAAATAACCAAAATGATGTCTATTCAAAGTTTAATGTTTTATTCCAAATTCACATTATAAAGTGTTATACATAGATACCTTGTACAATGACCCCTCCCTCCTTTGGATTGCGTATGGGATTGGTGGTGTCATTGTCAAAGAAACTGTTATGAAAAATAACAAAAACTATTCCACTTACTTGCTTTGTAACAAATTGAGTTGTTGTAATGACACTTCATACATACATACCTCATATGCAGACCCAGCTATGGATTGCCTATGGGGTAGGTGGGGTCAAAGAATATATCAAGGTCATGTTTAGGAAATATAGAGAAATAATTTTTGCTCAATATCTCAATAATAAAATTAACTTTTTCATGATACTAATCCAGTCTTGCTAGGGTTGTATTTGGCATGCAAGAGGTCAAGGCCATGGTTGCTTAAAAATTAAGGGAAAATGGATTCTAAGTAGGACAAAAAAAAAGAAAATTGAGTTATGGTCATGCAACATCATACATATATGAATTCCATCAAAACTCCATTGTCATTTATAGTTAATGTGTAACAAAATTGAGCTATTGTATTAAAATTTTTTTTACATGAATGCATTATATCCAGATCTAGCTTTTGGGTCAAGGTCAAGGTCACTATGAGTAGATATTGAAACAAATAACTTTAAAACAAATTGAGCAATTGTCATCAAACTTGATACATGGATTCTTTACATCCAGAGATCGCACATGTGAAGGCTGTGATCAATGTCAAGGTCAGTATAACTTAATACAGTCGAAACCCGATGGCTCGAACTGGCTTGGCTCAAATTTCCGGATGGCTCGAACTCGCATCAAAGCACCGATTTTTTATTCCTATATATTCATTTAAAATTTTGTCGGATGGCTCGAACTCGCTTGGCTCGAATTATCCGATGGCTCGAACTGTTTTCACAGTCCCGGCTACAGTTTTCACACGTTCTTTTGTTCGGATGGCTCGAACTGGCTTCGGGTCCCATAAAGTGTTAATCCATTAGGACCGCTTGATAAAAGGCACGCAATAATCGATTTAGCACCAGTCGCATAAACTGTTAATCGATTAGGACCGCTTGATTAAAGGCACGCAGTAATTGATTTAACACGGGTTTGCAAACATGTCATCAACTCGATCGTTAATCGATGTGAGTAAAACATGACATTTTGTATAAAAGCTGGTGTTTTTATAGATGCTCTATCATAATGGCTGCAACAGATAAATCGCTTCTTGCTGAGCAATCTAGAGAAGGCCCCGGTACCCAATCCGGTTGGATATCTAGATCAGCAATACAGAAGGGATCAGCTGTAGGAAGCAAAGGGACAAAAAGAAAGTTGAACGTAAAAAGCTACACAGACAAATATGAAGCAATTTTGGCAGTTGAAAGTGGCAAAAAAACAAAACCAGAAATTGCCGAAGAATAAGGAGTTCCCCGTAATACACTATCAACATGGTTAAAAAATAAAGAAGAAATAAAATCTAAAGTTCTCACTGGAAGCATTGAACATGAGCGAAAACTTGCCCATACATCAAAATGGCCCGCACTTGAAGAAGCCCTTGTTCGTTAGTTTAAAAACCAACGGGCAAAAAACTCTACTGTTGATGGAGAAACATTAAAATGTAAAGCAAAAGAATACGCAATTGAATTAGGAATACCGGATGATGAATTCTCCGGTTCAGTTGGATGGCTGTGCAGATTTAAATACAACAAGGCATCTTTGTTTAAAAAAGTCAGTGGGAAAGCTAACTCTGTCAACTGTACCACACATGAATTTGAGTCATGGCAGCGTTGTCTACAAACCATTCTGTCTACATACAGTGAACGAGACATTTATAATGCAGACGAGACTGCTGTCTTCTACAGAGCCCTCCCCGACAAAACTCTGGAATTTAAAAATGTTCAGTGTCACTGTGGAAAAACAAACAAAGAAAGACTTACTGTCATGGTCGTCGCAAACATGGATGGTAGCGACAAGCTCCCCTTGTTGATGCTGGGTAAATCAAAAGCACCAAGATGTTTTAAAAATGTGAAATCTCTGCCTGCACGTTATGCATCAAATAAACGTGCATGGATGTCGTCATCTGTCTTTCAAGAGTGGGTCCATAAATTGGATGACACCATGGCTAGAAACAGCCGCAAAATAGCCTTAGTGGTGGACAACTGTCCGGCACACGCCGATGTAGCCAACCTCAAAGCAACAACGCTGGTCTTCCTACCACCGAATACAACAAGCAAAACCCAACCCATGGTACAAGGGGTAATCAAAAATCTTTAAGTCCAGTACCGGAAGCAAATCCTTACAGAGAAGATCAGAGCTGTGGATAACGACGAGGAACTCAACGTGAACATTCTACAGGACCTACGAATGATGAAAAGAGCATGGGAATCAGTGACCGCTACTACAATCCAGAACTGCTTCAAACATGCCGGATTCCGGAAAGAAGAAGAAACCATCAACGACGACGAGGAGTACCAGGAAGTGCCGGACGATCCAGATGATGATATTCCACTAGCAAGACTAGCAATGGAGGACTACATAAGCATCGACAGTAATCTCCAAGCGACCGAAGACACAGCCGACGACCACATTCTTCAAGACCTCCGAGATATGGAGACAAGGGGAGGAGATGCTGTATCATCAGACGAAGAAGAGACCACATCAAATCCACCACCGAAGACGTCCGCGAAGTCAGCCATGGGTGCCATTAACGTTATCACAAAATATCTCGAGATGTGCGAAAACTCACATCATCTTCAGTCTCAACTGGATGAAATTGGAAGCTTTGTTTCTGGACGACAGCTACGTAACGCAACACAGACAGACATAATGTCATTCTTCAAAAAAGTGTAAATAAATCAATGAATGTATTGCTGTCTCGTATGTAAATAATGTGTATAAGGTGATGATGCATGTTTTGTTTTTTAGTGCTCTGTTACCTTAAAATGTGCTACGCTAAAACGTGCTGATATTTACTAAATGATATTTATGCCCCCCTTCGAAGAAGAGGGGGTATATTGCTTTGCACATGTCGGTCTATCGGTCTGTCGGTCCGTCCACCAGGTGGTTTCCGGATGATAACTCAAGAACGCTTAGGCCTAGGATCATGAAACTTCATAGGTACATTGATCATGACTCGCAGATGACCCCTATTGATTTTGAGGTCACTAGGTCAAAGGTCAAGGTCACTGTGATCGAAATAGTAAAATGGTTTCCGGATGATAATTCAAGAACGCTTATGCCTAGGATCATGAAACTTGATAGGTAGATTGATCATGACTCGCAGATGACCCCTATTGATTTTCATTGTTAATTGTATTTGTAACTGTTATAAAATATTCGTACATTTAAGCATAAAGTATATATTTGTTTCTTATTAACTTATTAATTCAAAAGCAGTAAGTAGTTCAAAGTAGTACGAAGTTTAAGCAATATGTGTACTCTTCAACTGGAGGTGAAAATGTACTGCAGACTTGTCCGTAAACAAAAGTTTATTAGAAATTGGATGGCTCGAATTCCAGATGGCTCGAACTATTGTTGCCGGTCCTGACGAGTTCGAGCCATCGGGTTTCGACTGTATAGCAAAATGGTTTCAACTTAAACCAGGAGAACGGATTTTAGTTATTGTGATGCAAGCATGTTAACATTGAAAAACATCCTCATTTTTGTTGGAATATTGGGCACATATGGTTAAAGTCATCAGTCCAGGCTCTGTAAGTAAATGTACCAATGTAGTGTCCACTCAAAATCAAGGTTTATGTGTCTTGAAGAATATTTTGCAAATAATAAAAATACTTAATTACTTGATAGCTAAAATAACATTCCTACCACACAAACAGATTGGTTTAGAAAAAAAAGCCAAAACCCTGAAAAGAGCAAGAAAAGACCAACCTCTGTCCTCTGCCAACTTTTGTTATTTCCATGTTGCAGGCCTACACAAGGACCACGGTGTTGTTTGGACAGAGGGACGGAGCATCTTCCTGGCGCCAGTCTCCATCTTCCAGGACCAAGTAGAGAACCAGGAACCCAGTAAGCTGGGAGAGTTCGAGTATGTACCAGTACTCTGTTAGGAATTTGAGTCTCGTTTTGGGGAAACTGGGCTTACTGCATGTGTGTAAAGTGTCATCACAGATAAGCCTGTGCAGTTTGCACAGGCTTCGAAGGACAACACTTTCAGCCAAAACTGTTTATTTGTTTAGAAGAGACTTCATTTTTTTTTAATAAAGTGGAAAGTTTTGTCCTTTATAAGCCTGTGCACACTGCACAGGCTTATCTGGGGCAACACTTAACAGACATGCATTAAGCCAATTTTTTTCAGAGACTCATATATCGCCCTTGCAAGCCAGAACAGGTGACAGCAGTATCTGTACATGTATAGAGAAGGTGATGGCGCTGTTCAGATTCCAGTTAACATTATATCATATTTTACCAAAGAAACGTTCAATTATTGTTTAACCCATTTATGCCTAGCGTCTAGAAAAAAGACCTTGGCAAACAGCGTAGACCCAGATGAGATGCCGCATGATGCGGCGTCTCATCTGGGTCTATGCTGTTTGCTTAAAGGAATTTTCACTAGGCATAAATGGGTTAAATCCCACTGCAAATAAGTAGAGAGAGGAAGACTGTATTCACCATGTTCATACATGTGTGTGTCCGTCTCTTGTAGACGAAAACTTGTCTGACCGAGTACTCTTACACTCAACGTGCAACATTCAAACTTGCTTACTGTGTTCCTTATGATATGGAGTTTTGCACATGCATTTTTGGCCCATGAAACAAGATAGGAATGCTTGATAAAGATGTTTTGACTTTAACTAATACTAAATAGTGATAAAAAAGGATCTCATTGTTATTACATGAAACCTAGCATGCATCAACAAAAAGATATAAAAGAAACTTGTTTAGGGTTGTCATTATTAACCGATTGCCGATCGAAGATGTTAACGGACGACTTATGACCCAGTGATCAGGGAAAAAACTGTAAAGCGCCTTTGAACGCACATCTCGAGTATGAAAAGGGCGCTATATAAATGTGGTATAATAATAATAATAATAATACTGGGTTATCAGGTAATGGATAGAATTGGAACATGCAAAGATCTATCAATATACACTGTAACTCCAATATAGCGCGGTCAATGGGGTCCAAGCCGCGAAACAGCGTTATAACGGATCCGCGTTATAAGTTTTGGGCTCATTTACTGCAGGGCGCTATAAAAAAACAGGTAAAGAATAGCCTATAATATAGGTCATGTATTTTGCCATGCTGTGTTGACGCAAATACATGCATATAAACCGAATCGTATCGATAACAGTATACATACCGCTTTTCTTATGTGCACATTAATCCGATAATCCAATAAAATTGCAACATCACTTAAAAAATAATAATCTTGAACATTAATGACGATATATGTTTAAGAAATTCGTAAACACAACGGTACGCATATGCCATTTTCAGAAGTGTTAAGAGTACAGTGCATTATGGGGCAGAGCTTTCATTGGACGAGCGATTTTAAATTTAGATTGAATGCAATACAACTCATGTACAAAAAATTGTTATATTGTGTCATACGCATGCAAAAAACGTGTTTCCTGGGGACTTTCTGATACCGCGCGAAAATGAAAGTGAAACTCTGTTAACAATTACCGGTACACTGCGTTCGCATGTAAATAAATCGTCTGCATTATTTAATTTCTTAAACACGAACTGAAAGATTAAATGACATAATACTAGAATGATAATGAAATGACAGAAAAAGTTGTTTTATACAGTGGGCAGTATATTTACAGCCGCTCATTTAATATAGTCAAACTGCAACCATATCAAAGTAAGAATTTTCAATCGTTTTGAATTACTTTAATTGTATAACTATCCCGCTTGCACTTAACTTATGGAAATTATCGCACTGAACCGCTCTGATGAGGAATACATGTAATAAACACTGACACGCGAGTTTTTCACACCTTTATTGACATTACACAACAGATTAACACCAATTAGCTGTCGTTGTTGTTTAACCTCGAGGCGATTAAAATCGGTTCAACGGATGGTTGAATAAAGCAATCAACATGTGATTGCCGCCATCTTTGAATTGTCTGAAAATACATGAAGTTGCATAATACGGATTTGAATCAGAAATCAAATGGAAGGTTTGAGAAAAAATGGGATCCAAGCACCCCCCGCGTTATATTGGGTTCAGCGTTATAACAGAGCGCGTTATATTGGAGTTACAGTGTAATATGTTTTTACATTGTACAGTATACTAAAAATGTGAAAATCTTAAAATTTTCTATTCTTTTTAGACATCATTTTAACTTTTTATGCTCTGAAAATAGCAGTATTTTGTCCCTAAAATGTCTAGAATGCGTTTTTGGTCAGGGGGCTTCGCCCCCCTGACCCCCCTACCAGGGCCTTGCCAGGACCTACAAGGGGGCCTAGGCGGCCCCCTTGACCCCCGGCCGAATCAGTTACTATTCCAAAATAATCCTTTGTTTACAATCATAATGACAACCCTGCTTGTTGCTTTGCTGCTCTATTCGCAAAATTTATATTTATAACAATAGCATACATGTATCAATAGTTTAAAGGATTAAAAGCTGTAAAGTTTCTATGTAGTTTTGTTAGATGGAACATGAAGGGTGCAGGATTGTGCATGGCTGTACCTCTGTATGTTTTACACTTTGCTGCTTAATGAGATTCTTGATTACATGATACCCCCATCATGCAACTTGATACAACAAACACTCCCACTGGAGCCAAACATTTGATGGTATACTATAGTATCTTGTATAGTATTGTTGAGCAAATACAAAGGTGTTTCTCTCATCCCTTGACTTAAGCCTTTATAATACTTAAAAATACATTTGAAACATCAGTAACAAAAGAATCTGTTGCAGTGAAAGGTACCAGGTGGGTTTATTGTCTTTGTTTTGCATAAGTTATGACCTGCCCTATTTTATTTGGTATATTAACTGATGGGTATGGATAGAATTTAAAGAATACTTTGCATAGTATGCATGCCTCTGTTGGGATGGTGACAGATTAGGCGGCTTTTGTTTGTTAACATAGGATTTAGTTGTTTGTGCAGAATAAATCGAATAGGAGATGTTTGTATTTGACATTGTAACTCAATGCCCTCAAGAAGGTATTATGAGATTTCTGCACTAATATTTAAACAGTTTTTAGAAAACTTCAAACAGTTTAAATGCCCAATAAAAATAGTTCATTTACTGGGATACAGTTTCCTATTAAAGGTACAGGAGTTTATTGATACTGAAGTTAAATCTTTAAATATTAGTGGACAATTATTCTTTGATAACAGCAATTGTTTCTGTTTATTTTGTTTGGAATTTATGGAATTGTCAAGTTGTAAACTGTAACTCTTCCACTGTTGGTTTTTTATGGAGACCTGCCTTTTATAGTTCAGGTGGAATAATATAACGGTAGAAAGCACCAAAAGGTGTGTGGTGCTTTGTTTTGTTGCGAACTGTACACAATTTTCAAAAAATGTATAACATTCTAGGATACTGCACTGTTTCAAATTGGTAGTAGTTCATATTTTATTTAGCATGAAGAGAATATGGAAAAAATTGCATGATAATGTTCAGTGATAAATTACAAGTTTCAGTGGTCTGCTTATTTCAACAGAATTTTGGCACTCACTTGTGTGATCATGTTTGGCCACCAAATACTCTGATGTTGCAGCTAATTGTGTATTCTCTTGCAATTAAAAAGATAAACTGAAAAATAAATCAATGTAAACATCAATTACTGCATACTGAGCATTCTAAGAATGCTAATATATTTGATCTCATTGTTAGACATGTTTTGATCAAAACAATAAAAAAAACCATTGAGTTGGCTTATAAGCCCGGTGAAGGCTCACCAACACAGGCAGCTTCTATGAAAGCAAACTACATATTGTAACCATGGTAACACTGACATAAATATTTAATTGTTAGACATATTTCTTTTTTAACAGTGACCGTGTATCTGAGGAGAGGTATGGTATGACACAAGTGTGCAGTGATGTGTGACTACTGTGGATTTTCTAACTTAATTACCCTTAAATTTCCATTTATTTGAACTTTTTAAGGGTCTGTAAAGAGGATTTCACACAAATAAACACAAATGTTGGCATAAAATCAGGTACAGTTTACCCTCTTTCAGTGTTCTTGTGTTAAACAAGCAGTTTTACAATTTGGGTAAAACTGAGATTAAAAATAACAACATTTCTTTGAAACAGGATAGAATCAGGAATATAGAAATTTATAGAATCAGTCAAAACTTTTTAAAAGGAGAAATCCTCTTTACCACATGACTTTGTTGACTGGTGTTTTCTATTTAGTTTTTCTTTGGTGTAGTATGAAACTAATTTATTTAATAAAAAAATCTGAATATATTAAATTGAATGATGCATTCTTAACAAACATTAAAAAGAATGCATGATTTATACAAATATTTTAATGAGTTTTGTTTTATGATATTGCTTTTTTTAACAGTAATCCTTTGGAATGTGGATTTGTATTAACGTTGAATTGAGGGTAATTTAAATGAAATGAGGATTTATTTCAAGAAAATATTAAATGTGTGTTTAATAATTTACTTTAATTTAATTGTTAAAGATTAAATTTGTATCTTAATTAATGTGTATAATGATGCAGTAACTGTTTTTAAAACCATTTTATTTTTAAATTATTTAAAATAATACAAGTTTGTAACTTATTGTAGTTGTTAAATATTGAGCTTCTTTCTTTTTACAAGAAATATTTGCTTGTAAAGCTAAATTTTCTTGCCTACCTTATTTTTATGCCCCCTTTCGAAGAAAAGGGGGTATATAGTTTTTGCACTGTCTGTCTGTAAGTCTGTCTGTCTGTCACACTTTTCATGTCCGCTCTCTAATTCAAATGGTTTTCATCTGATCTTTACGAAACTTGGTCAGAGGTTGTATCTAGACAATATCTAGGTCAAGTTGATTATGGATTATGCCAGGTCAAAAACTAGGTCACGGGGTCGAAAAAAACAAATCCAAGGGAAGTAATAAGCTTTAAATGGACATAATTATCTGACCTGCCAATATATATATTTTTGTTAAATAAATCAAAGCGGCGCAGTAGGCGGCATTGTGTTTCTGACAAACAAATCGTGTTAAAAGCTCAAGGTCAAGGTCATCCTTCAAGGTCTAAGGTCAAAAATACAAATCCAAGGGAAGTAATAAGCTTTAAAGGAAGATAATTATTCAATATTGAACATAGCAACTTGATATTTGGCATGCATGTGTATCTCATGGAGCTGCAAATTGAGTGGTGAATCTACAGTCACGGTAGTGGCTTTTAATTATTTGCTACTAAAAATAGAGAGTGGCTTCTAATTATTTGCTACTAAAAATAGAGATTTGTTAGAGACAATTATTTTCAAGGGAAGTTATTTATATAATTATAAATCTCATATTATATATTTCCTTTCCAAGAATTTAACTTCTTTTCACAGTTACTGAACAGATTTTTTATTTTGATTATTTATAACTCAAATGAATGATTTTTAAGTTTTTTTTTAAATGATATAATTATCATTTCTTTACTGTACTAATTTGTGAATGGTAGGCTTCATTACATACCTCTGGACTTATGTCTATAGGTACATGATGAACTCTGGCTATGATCTCTTTGATAAACCACAGGCCTTGGTTGTCAGTGATGTCTGGCTTGGTCATTTTGACTGTCTACAGACTCCCCCCCCCCCCCCCCCCCCCCCCCCCCCCCCCGGTTGGATTGGACAAAATCCAAGGGAAGTAATAAGCTTTAAATTGAGATGATTTCTATACCTGCCAAATGATAAATAGAAATTTTATTTCAAAGCAGCGCAGTAGGGGGCATTGTGTTTCTGACGAACACATCTCTTGTTCCAATTAGAAACAGTTTGTCCTTTAGCTGTATTTAAGCATTTACTAATCAGTCCAAGATTCAAACTATTTGTAATTTTACTCCCATACTTCATGCCACTAGTCTATCAAACCTGAGGCTGATTGTTGAAAATATTTAGATCAGTTTTGTAGAACATATTGTACTATCATGTTCTCGTTAAAGTTTATGAATAGCATTATGATATTATAACTTAAATTTAATGCATAGAGATATATTGATACCAAGTACCTTTATGTTAAATGGCACAGATGTGGGGACATAAATTAATTATTGAATACAATATACGTGCCTATCAACACTATTTAAAACTTAATTACATACATTTGGCCACGACTTTTTTTTTTATTGGTTTACAAAAATTATTTTGAAAATGGTCCATCGGGCGGTCGAAAAAAAAAAAAAAAAAAAAACATCGGAAAAAAAAGTTAATACTAATAACATCAGAACAAAGACAACATATCTTTTATAACCTTAACACAGAGACAAAAAATCAAATTATGCAATGAAACACATCTATATCTTCAAATGAAATGAGTCCTAAAAGCACCTTTTGTAACATCAGGCAATTTTAAACACTCCATTACATGACATGCGTTCTTCTCCCATTAAAACGAAAAACTGCGCTTCATTTCCATAATTCGATGCGCTTCATTACGCAATGCAATGCCCGTTGCATAAATCTTATATAAGATAAACTACTCATACACAAATTACCCGGTATGTGTTTGCTCTTACTCGACTTATGAGATCGTACATGAAAAAAAATCGAGGTAGATCGATCCATGCGTCGTCGCGGTAATGTTTGTCAAAGTTATTGTTGTCATGAAAACTCGTTGATTTACAACGCAAAACGCCTTATTTGAACTGATGCGAATTAATTTAATCATATTTGTCAACTTCGCTTTTGCTTTATTTTGATAATTTAATCCAAAGTTTAATGTTAGCAAGTGTTTTTTTTACCGGAATTGTAAACAAGGAGTCAGTTAAAGTCTTTCGAAAATGTGCAGTCTGTGTGAATTGACAGTTTGACGTCATCAAAGGAAAGCCGCTTTGTGTCGGAAGCAATAAAGCGACGTATTTCGCGCCGAAAAAATTGGCTTCCTTTGTCTAGCAATCAACATGCCGAACCAATCGTGTGTTTTTTTCTCAATTGCAATCCTCCAATTTAATAAAAGCATGTGCATAGCTCCGCCTTCGAATCTTTTGCCGAGAACGGAGGCGGAGTTTAATGGTTAATTGAGCTAGTGTTTTACGCAAGTTGAGTTCCGATTTGCCGAAATTACTCGGCCCTAAGCATTGAAACGACAAATACATTTATCAATGATTTTCCGAGATATACCGATTTGTTCCGATTTCCAAACTTTCTGTACAGTTCCTATAAACTATGGCGGACGTGTTTACAAAATTCCTAAACACATATATCGTAAATAATGGCAGTGTTTTATTGGATTATTTATACTAATTATCAAATACTTTTTTATCTACTATAATATCGGGTTTGTTTAATATAATTAACATGTTAAACAATATAGTTGCGTCACAGACTCGGAAATAAATTTTGATGGGGTCGACATTTTACTGACGCTGATTTTCTTATTGTCTGTAATTTTTACCCGAAATAAATTTTGAGAAGTGCCCATAAAAGGACTGGTACATAATGTGTCACATTGAAAAATATCCCGATCTCTGCAATATATGTGAACCAATCGTTGATTGTACTTACTTGATTTTATTCGCAACCGTACTCAAACCGGATCGTTTTTTTTCTCGTTTCGCTCGTTTTGCAGTGCGGTCGGGAATAAAATATTTAAAAAAAAGACGATTTTCCGATTTTTTTTTTTTTTCCTTTTTCCAAAAATTAGGGTCGGCGGTTTTGTAAACCAAGAAATATAAAAGCCGTGGCCTTTTGAGGAATAAAAAAGTCAATGAAAGAAATAAGACTTGCATTAACATTCATAAGTTTTATGAGGTTTACAGTTGTCTTACTCGAATAAAATAGTTACTACATAAGACAATAAAGAAGAGCAATAAAACTGCTAAATGCGTGAAGTGCTTTTGACTTTTAAGTGCTTTGTATACTATATGTGGTGAACCTATTTTGTTGCATCCTGTAGTGCCATTTTACCTGGCCTGACATTACCCCCCCCCCCCCCACCCCCCCACCCCCCCCCCCCACCCCCCCCCCCCCACCCCCCCCCCCCCCCCCCCCCCCGCCCACCCCCACCTTCCTCATGCATTCTGTGTCAAAACAAAACCCCATAGTTTTTAAAATAAGTGTTATTGTATAAGAACTGATAGTGCTGTCACACAGAATAATGATATCATGTAAATTTTCATGGCATAGTCAATAATAATTGTGTTTTCTAAAATTTTCTTAATGTGCAAAAATAGATGCAGAAAATAAGGAGATAGTATACATAAAATCATTGATCAATGCCACAGGTACATGTATGTCAATTGGCTTTGCGTGCAAACCTGTTTCACTTCCCAAGGCAAGTGGTTAATAACGTAATGCATGTGCGTTGAGTGTCTGTCAAGGTAACCCTGTGCAGTGGGCACAGGCTGAAAAGGGATGACACTTGTTGCTTTTCTGGAGTTTTTCATTTAAAGGATGTCTCTTCTTAACAAAAATCCAGTCATCCAGTCCAGGTTGCCAGTGTTGTCCTTGATTAGTCTGTGCAGACTGCAGAGGTTCCCTGGGACAACACTTTTAGCACATGCATAAAGCCCATTCTTACCAGGACATGGCTCATATATATTTGACAACAGTCTTGTGTTCTCTATTGTAAGTGCAATGTAGTCACGACTCACCAGCCTGCTACTTCTTTCAGTCGGGGTGTGAAGTCCATTAACTGGAGTGAGGAGGTCAGTCCAGGCCTCTGCTACATGTGTGTGGTGCATGAGAAGAACATCTCCATCTGGAAGGTTGAGGGATATCAGCCCAAGTTGACCTTCAAGCAGATCCGTAAGGTCAACATACAGCCAATACCCCAAGGTAATAGCTCAACATAGTTCTATATCTGTTATCCTTTTTTTCCTTCTTTATATAGCTACCTTAAAGGCACTTTCCCCAAATTAAGGAAAAAATTACAAACTTACCTATTACCGTCTGAAAGTTCCCAAAATGAAGGATAGTCACATCAATTTTGTTCCAAAAGTTCATTATTTGCAATTGAACATGCATTTGAACAAATCAAATTAGCACTAACACTAAAAATTTGAACAAAAGGCATGTTTGGGCCAGTAAGTACTAAGCAATTGAAAAGACCTGTAATGCCCATTTTGAAGATTTCGCTAATCAAACTTTCCCATTTTCGTTGTTTTTAGAGCTAGTTTTTCACTATTTGCATAGCGCTGATACATTCCTCGATTTGTAAAAAAAAAATTGTCATTGGTATTACATGAAGGTTAATGTACAGTCTATGTATCAGCTGAATAGCTCAACATAGAGATTTGTTTTTTGTTTTAAAGAAGCAAGAATTTTTGTCATCCAAACAGTTATTGCATGTCATTTTAAAGTGAATAAGGTTGGTGCACAAGAAGTAGAAACAACTCATGTGTTACAAATGAACCGGTGTTAGTAGAAACAACTCCTGTGTTACAAATGAACCGGTGTTAGTAGAAACAACTCCTGTGTTACAAATGAGCCGGTGTTAGTAGAAACAACTCCTGTGTTACAAATGAGCCGGTGTTAACAATCTTATCATGAAATGTGAGGTGCACAATAAGTAGAAACAACTCATGTGTTACAAATGAACCGGTGTTAACAATCTTATCATGAAATGTGAGGTGCACAATAAGTAGAAACAACTCATGTGTTACAAATGAACCGGTGTTAACAATCTTATCATGAAATGTGAGGTGCACAATAAGTAGAAACAACTCATGTGTTACAAATGAACCGGTGTTAACAATCTTATCATGAAATGTGAGGTGCACAATAAGTAGAAACAACTCATGTGTTACAAATGAACCGGTGTTAACAATCTTATCATGAAATGTGAGGTGCACAATAAGTAGAAACAACTCATGTGTTACAAATGAACCGGTGTTAACAATCTTATCATGAAATGTGAGGTGCACAATAAGTAGAAACAACTCATGTGTTACAAATGAGCCGGTGTTAACAATCTTATCATGAAATGTGAGGTGCAGAAGGCATGCTGATAATGGAAATGTAACAACAAGTACCAGGTAGTATGAAAGATGGTCATAAATTTTAAATCTTGATAACACTTAAAAGTTTTTTTTTAAAGTGTCGGTCTAAAATGTTTTAAGTACTGATTGGAATCTATATTAGTTGTGATAAAACTTTCCACTGGTGTGTTAATCAATAAACATTACATTATTTTAACTTTGTTTTTATTATTTAAAGGATCAGTTTAGCACAATTACATTTAAAATGTTCTGATGTTTTTGAGTATGGTTTAAAGAAAGGCCCATAATCTTGTTTATATTATACATACTGAGCTTTCAAAGTACATTTCTGATTTAAAGCATAATTTGTGAAATTTAATGCAAAGCTCACCTAAAGAATAGTAAAGTAAAACCTGGATTCATGCTTTTATGGATACAGTTCATGAACTATTTAAGAAACATTTTTTTATAAAAGGAACATGTCATTATTTTTGCTCTCTTTGAATGCTTTTGGTTTTGTTGAAAAGTTTAGTTGAAAAGCTGATTGTTGTCGGGGCGTTTTCAAAATGGCAATTTAATTCAGTGACATTGTTGGCATTGAAAAATAAGAGAAGAGTGTAATTGTTGTAATTATGACCGACAAAATTGCTGCATTTCTGTTTGTAAACGCATATCTGTAAAGAAAGTGATTTACATCTCACAACAATATAAGTACAATATTGTTGGCTTAAGAGAATTAAAAAAGTCATATTACAGTAAGTTTGATTTAAAATTCAAGTTTTACATGCAATATAGATGGTTGTAGGATGACTTTTATGTTTGAAGTTATTTAAGGGTTATTCACCAAATGTTGCTATATTTGTTTAAACATGATTTGTGTTTTATTTCTTTATTTTAATGAAAATAAATAAATGAAGTATTGAATGTACCCTGCAGTCAAAAATAATCTATAATATTGACAAGTTGCAGTATTGTCTAAAGTAGTGGAATTGAATAAAAATCGGCTTATTAGCTTGAAAGTAGTCGTGGGAGTTAATTTCCTGCTGTAGAGACTGGATACAATTTATGACAGTGCTATTTAAGCTATCAGGAGGTGTGCAATTCAAGATAAGATACATGTTCTTCGTGAGGTTGTGTTGCCAATATATCTTAGGATTTTAATGGATTTGCTATTTATATAACAAAATTGTTGCAACAGTAGTGTTACAGATGTGTTTATTACTGGATGTAAAACTCTTAAGGTGGAGTTATTTTGTACACACTTAGTCTTCCCAGGCTAGGATTGTAAGGTATTAATTGCAATTATAATTCTTATGTACAGTGATATGGTATGACACCATAGAGGTCTACATCATGTTTGTCTTTATTATGCCCCCCTTCGAAGAAGAGGGGCTATATTGTTATGCACATGTTGGAACATCATTCCGTCGGTCCGTCCGACCGTCCACCAGATGGTTTCCGGATGATAACTCAAGAACGCTTAGGCCTAGGATCATGAAACTTCATAGGTAGATTGATCATGACTGGCAGATGACCCCTATAGATTTTCAGGTCACTAGGTCAAAGGTCAAGGTCACAGTGACTCGAAATAGTAAAATGGTTTCCAGATGATTATTCAAGAATGCTAAGCCTAGGATCATGAAACTTCATGGGTAGATTGATCATGACTGGCAGATGACCCCTATTGATTTTCAGGTCACTAGGTCAAAGGTCAAGTTCACAGTGACTCAAAATAGTTAAATGGTTTCCGGATGATAACTCAAAAATGCTTACGCCTAGGATCATGAAACTTCATAGGTACATTGATCATGACTGGCAGATGACCCCTATTGATTTTCAGGTCACTAGGTCATAGGTCAAGATCACAGTGCCAAAAAACCGTATTCACACAATGGCTGCCACTACAACTGACAGCCCATATGGGGGGCATGCATATTTTACAAACAGCCCTTGTTATTTCTGTTGCCACTGGGAAAACAGGGTATAATTAATGTGTGTAAAATGTTGTCCCAGAAAACACTTTCTGCTAAAACGCTTAGAAGAGATCACTTTAAACAAAAAATACAAAACAATTTGCAAATATCGTCCCTTATTAGTGTGGAATGCACAGGCTTATCTGGGATGACACTTTACGCACTTGCATTAAGCCTCAATTTCCTAGAGCGAAACGTATACCTATCACAGCTGTGATGTACTGCTATTATCTTATGATATCTCTTAGGATAGGTATCAGTTATGAAGATGACATAAGATGATCTATTATATTAAAAATATAGTTTATTACTATTGACTAGATGCATATGCACTTTAATGCATGTGCGTCAAGTGTTGTCCTAGATTAGCCTGTGCAGTGTGCACAGGCTTATCAGAGACGACACTTTTAGCCTAAACTGGATTTTCGCTTAGAAAAGACCTTCTTTAAACCAAAAATACCTTTAAAGCCGAAAGTGAAGTCCCTGATTAGCCTGTGGGGACTGCACAGGCTAATCTGGGACGACATTTTAAGCACATGCATTAGGCCCTGTTTTCCCATTTTTAGGAATACATATATAATAGCTGTGATGTACCGCTATTATCTTATGAACTATCTTAGGATGGTAATGTATTGTCTCAGAATTGGCAGAATTTGTATGCTATTTTCTAATATGTATATAAGGTTGTTGATAAATTGAAGTGTTACAAAGATTCATCACAGTGAAATAGCGCAGTAATACGTTTCAGGTTACATCTTAAGTGCATGTAGGGGCATGATTTGTGTTAAATGTCCTATGCTGAATGATATATATTTCAAAGATAAATCACAGTGACATAGCTTACTGACCCATTTCAGGTTGCATCTGGAGCCCAGGTCGGGACGTCCTGTGTGCACTGTGCCCCCAACAGTCCAGCCTGTACTACAGTCACACGGACAGGAAGGGGAGTCAGGTGCTGATACAGCTGGACATGTGAATATACACTATTTAGTACCTGCGGGACAGTACTTTGTTTGGGATATTTGTTCCACAATAAGGACATTGGAACAATTTGTCCTCACAGTAGGCTAAAATGATGTTTGTTACATTTATGTTAAGTTTACTATGAAAGTCATGATTCAAGCTAAATTTGGACAAAACTTACTATCTCTAATCCCTGATAAGAAGGATTCGCATTATATTTTGTAAAAGACATCTAATTGCCTGGTGCTGATTTTGTCACAAGTTCATGTAATCTTTTTTTGACTGGTTGCTAATTTAAAGTTGCTTCTAAAGAAAGCCAACTGGTTGTGTTTTTTGGCCCAATCAAACCCAGTATTACAAATAACTTGATACCGCCAGGGGTTTAGATATTAAGCTTGTGCTGTCTGCTTAAGCAATATATAAATAAACAATCAATTTTGTGTGCCAGTTAACAAATAAGTCATTTAAAAACATGCCGATCTCCAATGTCTCGGCTGCCAACGTATTTTTGAAGAACTATTATTCCAAAACATTTACCTTCACTTTCATCAGAATTTCAGAAAAAAATGTACATTTTGCTTTCAGTTTAAATTTTAATCACTTGTCGATTATCAATATCATAAAATAAGATGTGCGCATATTGTTTAAAATGATTTAAGCATGTTTGTTTTGAATATCCCCATCCTGATTAGTTGTCAATTATAGCCAATATTCAAATAGTTAACAAGTGCCAAAATTCATTTGTTACTTCAGAAAAATTGCGATCATTTGTGTTGATGACATACCTAACAACACATTTATGGTCAACACTGACTTATATTGCATTGTAAAGTATAAATAATATGTGTTTATTCTGCATGCATTTCAATAAGTTTTATAATCTGTGCATTTGTTACTAAGATTAAAATTTATTGACTACATTTGTATCTTGGAAATATAAAATGTATCCATAGGACCCATCAAAAAACATTAAGGGCACGCTTTTTATTATATAGTTGCCAGTTTGTCCTTCCTTACTTCCTTCCTTCTGTCACACTTTGGTTACAGTTTCTCATAGCGACTTCAATATTTTATTGAACTCTTACATATTTGGCATGTAGGTACCTTGCATGGACTCTACCTTTTGATGAGGTTTGAGGTCACTGGGGTCAAGGTCACCGAGCTAATAATAGATTTTCTCAAGGTTAAACAAGGGGAGCATCCATCGTTTTCAACGATACTTGTTTGGTTGATAGTGTTGTGGAGATATATTTGAAACTGGCTGTTACTGCTGTTTGATAGATTTTCAGCCTGTATATATTTTTGTTGGGTTATATCTTGTTACAGTGATAATTTTCTTCTTATTTGACTAGGCTAGCCTTTTGTTAAACTCTATAATGAATTAGAAAAAAAGGGAGACATTTTTCTTACAGATATTTTTACAAAGGGATAGAATGTTACCACTTTTACTAACAGTGGCAAAAAAAGTACTTTTTTTTACAGCAATCAAGTTTTTAATATTGAGAGATTGGTCAACACTTTGTTGTCAATGAACTTGCTGTATTCCAGGGACAAGATACATTGTGGGTGTTGGACAAGTGATGGCTCCAAACTTGTGATAGCTGTCTCGGCAACGTTGATGGTAGGGCCATGACATGACCTTTGATCTGGGAAAACTGAGCTTAATGCATGTGCATAAAGTGTCATCCCAGATTACTACGCCTTTGCAGTCTGCTTAAAGCGTATTTTCATTTGGACTTCCTTTAAATGAAAAAACTCCATAAATTAGAAAGTTTTGTTCCTGATCAACCTGCGCAGACTGCACAGGCTTACCTGGTATGTCACTTTATGCACATGCATTAAGCAGAGATTTCCCTGAACAAAGCTATGTGCATCCCTCATCCTTTACAAGCATGGTTTCTATGCTCCCGGTAGGGTGGCATATAGCAGTTGAACTGTCCGTCAGTCAGTATGTCAGTCAGTCTGTCCGTCCGTCTGAAAAAAAAATTAACATTGGCCATAACTTTTTCACTATTTAAGATAGCAACTTGATATTTGGCATGCATGTGTATCTCATGGAGCTGAACATTTTGAGTGGTGAAAGGTGAAGGTCATCCTTCAAGATCAAATGTAAAATATTATATGGCGTCTGTCCGTCTGAAAACTTTAACATTGGCCATAACTTTTTCAATATTGAAGATAGCAACTTGATATTTGGCATGCATGTGAATCTCATAAAGCTGCACATTTTTAGTGGTGGAAGTTCAAGGTCAAGGTCATCCTTCAAGGTCAAAGGTCAACAAAAAATAATGATTTTTTTTTCAAAGCGGCATTCTCATGAAGCTGCATTTTGAGTGGTGGAAGTTCAAGGTCAAGGTCATCCTTCAAGGTCAAAGGTCAATTTTTTTAATTTTTTTTCAAAGCGGCGTTCTCATGAAGATGCACAGTTTTAGTGGTGGAAGTTCAAGGTCAAGGTCATCCTTCAAGGTCAAAGGTAAAAAAATATATATTCTTTTTTTTTTTTTTCAAAGCGGCGCAATAGGGGGAATTGTTTCTGACGAACACATCTCTTGTTATTTCCAAAATAGCAAATAAAAGCTTTAAAGCAATGCAATAGACACAGTATTCCACATTTAAATAAAAATGAACCCTACATGTGGTTATCATTTTTGCATCTTAAGTAAAAGATGAATATTTTCCCTTTGCATTATATTAAAGCAATTTGAAGAATAGAATATGAAATGAAGCATAGACATCATGTGAACATTTATAAACATGCATACAAATCATCAGCATTTCATAGATGTTCTCAACTAACAAAATTTTTGGAAAAAAACAACAACATTTTTTAAGGAGTTAATTTTTGTTTTTACCCATGATGTACAAAATATATAAAACATTCATGTTTTCCACTGTAGATCTATGAATGGTCTGATATAGATGAGTCTGTGACAAACTACCAGGCTGTGCAGTGGACCATTCCAGGGTAGGTAGTTTGACATTGTCCCTGAATCCTTTCGCCGCTCAGAAGCAAGGTGATAATGGCTTTATGCAACCAGCAATAAACCAGAACAGCCTGTTAAGGTTTTATGCTTTTTGCTGCTCATTAGTAACTTAGGGTGGAAATGAAGCCTTTAAAACTTAAATCCAGCAAAAATGATATTTAATTTAAATTGATTTTCTAAGGGACTACAAAAGGGTAAAAGTGGGTATATAGAGAATAATACTTTAATAGGTTGGTGACGTTGATGGAGAATGGTTATCTGGCAAGTAGAGGAATTTATCGGGTAAGCCGAAGGCGAACCTGATAAGATCCTCCAACGAGTCAGATAACCATTCTCCATCCACGTCACCAACCTATAATTATCCCTCGCCATCGGCGGAGGGATATTATTTTTGCGTTGTCTGTCCATCTTTACGTCCGTCTATCCATCCATCTTTCCGTCCGTCTTTCCGTCCGTCTTTCCGTCCATCCGGAGCCATATCTTGGAAGTGCTTTGGCGGATTTCATTGAAACTTGGTATGAGTATATATATGAATACTAGGATGATGCATGCCAAATGGTATTGTACACCATCTGTTAATAACGGAGTTATGGCCCTTTGTATCTTGAAAAAATGCTTTTTTGATTGTCAAATATAACACTTTTGTATCCAGAAGCATATTTGCTGGGGATATCAATTCAACGAATTTGCTAGTTCTATTTATCATGTCACATTATATATATTTTTTATTTTATGCTTTTCACCGTTTATTTCAACTGTAAAAGAGTTTAACTGGAGAGTTTCGCTGGAATAATGACGACATTTTGTAAAAAAAAGACGTCATTTCACAGTAAAACAGATCAACTGACGGATATTCGAGGTCACATGGTCATCTAGCCTAATATCTTTTGGGATATTAGGTTACCTGGTTATCGGGCTGATTTAAAGGCATGTGACAGGATAAATGAGTGGTAAAGGGTTAAACCATGTTTACTCATGATCTTACAGGCATATAGAATTATAATAAATAAAAGCTTAAGCTGAGTAGGATCTGTTCTAATAATTAATACCTTTGAAAGTCAAAGGCCAAAGACAGGTACCAAAATTACTGGCTGTCTTTCACACTTTTCACCTGACTTTGTTGTAGATAGTTAGCCCATGATGGTCAACCGAAATATCAAGTGATAAATCAAACTAAAAACAAGCACACACAATAAAAAGCTTGGCGTGTTATTGTAATTATCTTAATTGATGGCTACACCGCTTTTTACTGTTGGAAGAGAACATTTATGGTGGTTGCGTTAAAAAATTGCTTTTTGGTTTTGTTAGCATGACGTTACTGAATATTTTTTCAGTGCCACTGCTCTTTTCTGAAGTCATCTGATTTAAATGTTTTTGGCGAATTACCTTTCTTCAAAGTTGATACTTATTTTTGTAATTCTTTAAACTTGCATGAGTAATAGTTTAGATTAAGTCTCTGACACTGTGTGATATGAATAAAAAGCCATAATTTTATTTTATTTATTTTTATCTTATATTATCTTATCTCTTCTTTTATTTGTTTTAATCTTCTTATGGTACCATATCTTTTGATACTGTGTGCTTACAGTTAGGGTAATATTTGTTATGGAATTTTAATAAAAAAGTCTTATTTTTTTACATAAAAACTTATAATAACAGCTTTAAGTAAACACACAAAAGTATCTAATAAATCTTAATAAATAATGCAAAAAAATGAAGACATATAAAAAGCTTTTAACTTCGCTTAGTTTGACATTTATAGTTGAAGAATTTGTCATCTAATGATATAGTTGATGTTTGTTGAACTGATATTGACCTGTGATGAGAATTTTGTACTGGCGGAAGATTGATTGATTATGTTGGTCTTAAATAATTGAAATCGTGTAAATATTGATGGTTACATGTTTGCATACATGTACATCAAGTAACTGTTAGTTGTTATTTTGTTCTTTAACAATGTATTAATAAGTCAATTAGGAAGATGGGAATTCATTATTTGGTTCAGATTGATGTTCTGAACTTTTTCATCATTCATGTGCAGTAACCATTGCTTTGAGAGATTGACCCTAGAGGCATAGTTATACATAAGACTCTTGTTCTGGGAAAACTTTGCTTAATGCAAGTTCGTAAAGTGTCGTCCCAGATTAGCCTGTATAGTCCCCACAGGCTTATCAGGGACGATGTTTTATTCCGTACTTGTATATTTGTTAAAAGAATTCTAGAAATTGTCCTCTCTGATTAGCCTTTTCAGACTGCACAGGCTAGCACGACATTTTGCCCACATGCATTAAGACCCATATTGCCAAAGTGCAGCTTACATTAAAAACTCATCTGTTCTGGTGCAACAGTAAAAACACTTCATCTTCAAGTGTATAAGTAGAGTGCCTGTCAGAGAAATAAAGCTGTGTATAAGTAGAGTGCCTGTCAGAGAAATAAAGCTTTAAACATGATAAATATGTCATGCTTGGTTGGCATGTATTTGTCAAAATAGGTGCATAATGATAGACCTGTTGAAGTATTTTTGAGGAATTTCTTTTAATATGATGAATTTTTGCTGTATGAATTCAAACAAAGATGAAAAAATAATGCAATTGCCTCAGATGGCTTTTTTGTAATAAACTAAATTTGATTTTATTTAAAACAAAACAAAAAAAACAATCATCAACAATACAATGTTGATCCTAAGAGCAAATAGAACAGCATTGGAGCTTTAACATAAGATGGGAAATCTTACGACATTAAACTTTAAAATGTCAGTCTTAGAGTAGAATAGTTAGATAATTATTCACAGAACAACTGTTTATTTTTTTCGATTTTTACTGTATGTAAACAGTCCTTCCCAAAATTATAATTTAGTGCCGGCAATGAGGTCCTATAATCATGCAGCCATTTCCAGCCCCGACTGATTATTTCAGGCCCAAAAAGTAAAAAATGACGACGAAAGACGAAGATGACATTTTTAACAATATTGTAATATTATCAGATTAATATACAAAGCATGCATTCAATCATTCAGAATTGCCAAGATTTCTTTAGCATTTGTCTCTTCATCCTGGATATCTGAATCTTCTACTGAAGACACATCCTTTGACTAATCTTTCGTTGGATACCCATCAGGCATAGCCTTGGGTGAGCGCCAATAATTAAGTCGATGAAGACCATCTCCCTTTATCATGAGCATACAATACTAAATCTTTTTGCTTAGCTGTTGTAGGCTAGCATACCTTCTAATATTATACTAGTCTTAAAGTCAATCCCAATGCTTTTGAGTGAATTATTTGGATGATTGTTTTTAATTATGGTAGAAGAATTTAATGGTCCTGTATGTAGGTTTGAGTTTGTTACGTAAAAACCTCATTAAATATTTATTTTTACATAAAACCATTGAATCTGAACAGCCATTTGTCTACAGCTGCTGAATGGTCATAAGCTTTAACATCTGCAGTGCTTAGTTTGATCATCATGAGTTTGGTTTGACTCCTTCACCAAATTGTAATTGAAACGTTTTAAGATATTAAAAAATAAAATGAAAACAAAATCACCAGTTATATATCTGGATACTCTGTTTTCCTTCGAACTCCTGTGTAGATATTGTCAGATCGCTTCGAACTCCTGTGTAGGTGTTGACAGATCGCGGGAAGATCACAATGACCTGTGTTAATGCCCTGCTTGCTTACGAATTAATCGGATATAACGGGAGCCAAAAGTATATGGTATCGATTCTCTCCCTTTGCGAATCTACTCATATAGTGATGACGTAGTGTGTAGTTTGCATTGACGACGCAGCAAAAATTAAAAAAAAGCAACCAATGAAAAAATGTTTTACATGATTGGAGTATTCATAAATAACTCGGTAAATTCCCATTTTTGCCTTGAAACTTTTCTGGAAATATCTTATGGAATTCCAAATTTCGCCATAATTTTATTACCGGACACAAGGTCCGGCAATATTAGATTAATTTCCGGATTATCCTAATTATTATCGGAAAAATCCGAGGACCGACGGTATTTCGGAAAGACTGTGTATACATGTTTTTTTCTATGAGTAAAACAAATAAAGTATAAAGATTTTTTAAAGAAGAACATTCCTTTTTCTATATTGAAACAAAAATAATGAGTTTATGAGTAAAACAATCAAATAAGAATAATGGTTATTAGCAAGAAAACTCAAAAAAGAATAATTGTATGGGTCAACCACTCTACTACTATTAAGATTTTAATACAAGAACTATCAATTTTCCTTTTTTAGATCTTGTGACAAAAAAGGAATTATGTTTCTAATTTATGATAGAGTACTCATGCATTGGTACTGGTACCCAAAGTAGTTGATGAGATCTAATTGAAACTGAATGTAATACCAAACTGTATCCCATGGGAGGAGTACAACATGGCAAAATGTTTAATGGGCAATAAACTGTCGGTATCAAATGATGTATGGAATGTTTGGCTTTGTTTGTGTCAATGCATCAAGGGGTCAGTGTAGCTTGAGCC
Organism: Dreissena polymorpha; assembly: GCF_020536995.1. Lineage (NCBI taxonomy): Eukaryota > Metazoa > Mollusca > Bivalvia > Myida > Dreissenidae > Dreissena > Dreissena polymorpha. Next base: position 12,841,025 of record NC_068365.1, read on the forward strand.
ATGAATAATTGACAGTTATGAGTTATTATCGAGTAAGATAATTATTATATCTGAGTTTGTTTGTTACATTTGTCACCTGCATTTGGCCTGATAAGAGACGTCTTTTTTTGTTAATTTGTTATCAGTGATAAGGAGTAATCATGCTATTTGTGGGTAAGTTTTGCTATAAAATGTTATATTGATATTGGTTTTGCTATTTTTTTACAATTGGTCTACAGCTGGTTTTTAGCTCATCTATTTTTTGAAAAAAAATTATGAGCTATTGTCATCACCTTGGCGTCGGCGTTGGCGTTGGCGTTGGCGTTGGCGTTGGCGTTGGCGTCGGCGTCCGGTTAAGTTTTGCGTTTAGGTCCACTTTTCTCAGAAAGTATCAATGCTATTGCATTCAAACTTGGTACACTTACTTACTATCATGAGGGGACTAGGCAGGCAAAGTTAGATAACTCTGGCGTGCATTTTGACAGAATTATGTGCCCTTTTTGTACTTAAAAAATTGCAAATTTTGGTTAAGTTTTGCGTTTAGTTCCACTTTTCTCAGTAAGTATCAATGCTATTGCATTCAAACTTGGTACACTTACTTACTATCATGAGGGGACTGGGCAGGCAAAGTTAGATAACTCTGGCATGCATTTTGACAGAATTATGTGCCCTTTTTATACTTAGAAAATTGACAATTTTGGTTAAGTTTTGTGTTTAGGTCCATTTTATTAGCTCATCTATTTTTTGAAAAAAAATTATGAGCTATTGTCATCACCTTGGCGTCGGCGTTGGCGTTGGCGTTGGCGTTGGCGTTGGCGTCGGCGTCCGGTTAAGTTTTGCGTTTAGGTCCACTTTTCTCAGAAAGTATCAATGCTATTGCATTCAAACTTGGTACACTTACTTACTATCATGAGGGGACTAGGCAGGCAAAGTTAGATAACTCTGGCGTGCATTTTGACAGAATTATGTGCCCTTTTTGTACTTAAAAAATTGCAAATTTTGGTTAAGTTTTGCGTTTAGTTCCACTTTTCTCAGTAAGTATCAATGCTATTGCATTCAAACTTGGTACACTTACTTACTATCATGAGGGGACTGGGCAGGCAAAGTTAGATAACTCTGGCATGCATTTTGACAGAATTATGTGCCCTTTTTATACTTAGAAAATTGACAATTTTGGTTAAGTTTTGTGTTTAGGTCCATTTTATTCCTTAAGCATCAAAGCTATTGCTTTCATACTTGCAACACTTACTAACTATCATAAGGGGACTGTGCAGGCAAAGTAATGTAACTCTGACTGGCATTTTGACAGAATTATGTGCCCTTTTTATACTTAGAAAATTGAAAATTTGATTAAGTTTTGTGTTTAGGTCCACTTTATTCCTACAGTATCAAAGCTATTGCTTTCATACTTGCAAGATTTATGAACTATCATAAGGGGACGGTGCAGGCAAAGTTATGTAACTCTGACTGGCATTTGGACGGAATTATGGGCCCTTTATACTTAGAAAATTGAAAATTTGGTTAAGATTTATGTTTTGGTCACTTTACCCCTAAAGTATCATAGATATTGCTTTCATACTTGGAACACTCACAAACTATCATAAGGGTACAGTAAAAGGACAAGTTGCATAACTCTGGTTGTCATTGTTACGGAATTATGGCCCTTTTTTGACTTAGTAACTTTTAATATATGGTTAAATTTTGTGTTTCGATCCACTCGAAGTATCAAGGCTATTGCTTTCAAACTTCAAATACTTACATGCTATCATGAGGTTACTGTACCTGGCAACTTGAATTTTACTTTGACCTTTGAATGACCTTGACTCTCAAGGTCAAATTATTAAATTTTGCTAAAATTGCCATAACTTCTTTATTTATGATTAGATTTGATTGATACTTTGATGAAACTACTCTTACCTGACATACCACAATAGACTTCACCCAAACCATCCCCCGTGCCCTCCCCCCCCTCCCCCCCCCCCCTAATTTTTTTTTTTTTTTTTTTTTTTTATAAGATCATCTCACAAATGACCACCACACCCTCACACTATACCCCCACCCCACCCCCCCCCCCCCCCCCCCCAAATTTTTTTTTTGATTTTTTTTTTTTTTTTTTTTTTTTTTTTAAGATCATCTCACAAATTATCACCACACCCTCACACTATACCCCCCCCCCCCCCCCCGATTTTTTTTTTTTTTTTTTTTTTTTTCGCTTTTTTGGAAGATAATGTAATAAATGTCCACAACCCCACACTATACACCCCTCTTCACTCCACTCCTCCCTCCTTTGTGATTGAAAATGAGAGTCCCTTCACCTTTAAAAAGAAAATAGATGAGCGGTCTGCACCCGCAAGGCGGTGCTCTTGTTTAAACTTTGAACATAGCTTGATGTCTCGTAATACTGAACATTTTATAATCCCATTGTTAGTACATTTTCATTATATATATTTTTTTTTCTTTTTTGAGCACAAAATAATTGTTCATATATAATTAATACGTAGTAAAAGTAAAATATTTTCCTTGCCTTAACAATTATAGTCAAGCGTTTGGTATGTAGTGTACCATGTAAATATTCATAAACATTTCAGTTTAATGTTGATCCATCAAGTGCTTGTTTGGGATTAAATGCTAAGTAAAATATTTAAACAGAACACACAGTGGGGTAAATGTGCTGTAAATTCGTGCATTTACTGTTCATTATCCTTTTTTAAAATATTTTCTAACCGCTGACCATTTAGGTAAAAAATTAGGTTGAAAAAGGGTTGGTCCTGTGTTTCAATTAATACAGATATTCTTAAAAAAGTTGAGATTTGTTATCAGAATGTAAACAAATATTTGTGTCGCATGTTGACATTTCACAAATATTTTATCTTTTGGCCCAAAAATACCTTTAGGGCATTTTGGTCTAATGATCTGTGTATGGCCTAGTCAACTATGACTGGCCAATTAAATTAAGGAAATCAATTTTAAAATTAACTTCAATATTGCTAGTGTTAATATCTGTAATATCTGTAATTATGACCTGCCAATCACATGGTATTCAGAGAGTTTGCACGCACTGACTCTAATTGATTACTTAATTGAAGGAAATACAAAATTGTTCCTGATTAAGATATTTTTAATAGTTTAATATGCGCAAGTGTTTTATTTGTGGATATAGACTGGTGTATTTATCATTTCTTGACAAGTTACCATGGATAAACAATATGACTAATACCAGCTGGATCTGTATACAGGTTTTATGTAATGCATACACTGAGTAATATTTTTAACTAGTGGAGCTAGTGTGTGTGTTAATTGATGGACACTAATTTTGCTGTATGTGTAAGTGGCTGGGAATTTATTTTCCCTGGATTTATTACTATTTTATACATATATGACTTATATGAATAATGTTACAAAAATGTGTCATTCGCATTTACTAGCATATTTTTTTATATTTTTTTAATTTTTTAAATGAAATACTTGATATGGAAAACACTGAAAACAGCAACACCATAATGGAAAGAACTTGTGCTGACACTAGATAATTGAATATTTTCTACAAGTCATAATGAGTTTAGGTGAAGTTACATCTGTTAACTATTATTATTATTATGTCTTGAACAATGTGTGAAGCAAACTGCTTGATAAACTTGAATTAAATATTGTGTCTAATTTGCACATGTTCGGATCAAGGTGGCATGAAAATGTTGTAGTTCACAGCATGTTGCTATTTTACAGTGGATTTATCTTTACATTTCACTGCCAATGTATGCAAACATTCAAAACATAATTAAAAAAATACTAATCACGATGATAAATTTCTAAAACATTGAGTCACATTTTCAGGTTGTGCTCCAAAGTAAACAGTTTTGCAGCTGTTTCTACGAACAGGATTTTGTGTGCCACTGAACTGCCATTAGAACGTCTGTGTAAGCTGCAGGATACTTTTGTTCTTCCTGATTTGCTGACTTCAAATTCAAACGGACCAATCAAAGAGGAGTTTACTGATGAAGAAATAATTAAACCAAAGGGAAAGGAATCTGCCACAAACACAGACTCATTATTACATTTGAAAAGAAATCCAGATGTAAGCATTTAAAATCTAGAATTTTCACTGATATTTGTTTTTATTTATAAACCTTAATATAAGCATTTGTCAGCACCAAATATGTTTGTGACATTGAAATAGGCCAAACATGTAGAAATAAACGTGCTCTTATCTGTGTTCTAGGATATTTATTATATTACCACTTAACCCTGAACGTGTGTTACTTTGATGTGAACATGCTACATCATGGCTTGTGCAGTTCCTTGGAGAGTTATTTGTCAAAACTTTAAATGTCTATAAATATTTAAATTTAAGCGAGTTTTTTTTATAGTTGTTAAAACTGCATACATATTGATTTGTTTAGCTTGCGTACAAGTATGACAAAGTTAGATATTATAGTGTTGACTTAAAAGTCATTTTAAGAGCATAGTTAATATTTATTATGGAAGCATAGAGAAATTACAATAAATTAATGTTAAATGGATATTGATAATTCATTCAAAAGAATAATGTGGGATATTTATATATAACTAAATATTTGGATTAAAAAAAAACACTATTACATGCACCTGGATTCTGATTTCTGGAATGTTCACAAAATATTCACTTTTAACTCTTTCAGTGCTGGAACCGAATTTTGAAGGCCTTTGCAAACAGTTTGGATCCAGATGAGACGCCACAGAACGTGGTGTCTCATTAGGATCCAAACTGTTTGCTATTCTGATAGTATTCTTTGAAAAAAAAAATCGAAGAAAATGATAATTTGAGAAATTCAGCAGACGACATTTTAGCAGGCAACAAATTTCCCAGCATGACTTTGCTAAGAAAACAAGCAGCAATTATACTGTTCACTGAGGACCTTGCTTTCAAAGCTTTTAGAACTCTTATTTGCCACATCTGGCACAACATAAACTTTAAAAGAATAAGCCTAGAACACATTTCTTGTGAGCTTATTACTGTAACATGGATATACATGTATGCATGTATTCTCTGTAGAGTGTTCTAGAAGACAGCTCGAAGCTAGACGTGATAGACCTGTACACTGACCGTGTGTCTGAACTGGTGACCAGCCTGGACGTAAAGGGAGTCCTCACACCTGACCTACTGCTATACCAGGTGAGAAACCAGCCAGATTTCACCTTTTTATTCTTAGACTTAAGAATAAAGAATTATATAGTCTTAGACTCAATAAAAATGCCTCACTTTTTGAATATGCACAGGCTAAAAAATGGTGCTTGCGTCATTAACAAACTGTTTTAAATAAGTAATGATGTTATTAAAGGTGTTAACTTCCATGCTAGAATTAATCTCCAAGTAATTATAGTACATTAAAGTTTTAAGAATATTTTTTATTTTTAGACTTAAGTCTAAGAATCAGTTGGTGAATACAGATTGGAGGCTTGTACTGGTTTTCAATGCTTTGATATCTCCTACTTTCAGATGATTTACTTATTTTAAATGCCAACATTGCTTTACAAATAGATCATAACTTGCATAGATCTGTTAAATCAATAATTGATATGAGCTGCAGTGGGGGAAATCCAGTCTTAATGCATGTGCAAAAAGTGTCGTCCCTGATTTTGTCACAGATGAGCACAGGCTAATCAGGAACTGCCCTTTCTGCTTTTATAGTATTTTTGGTTTCAGTTTAGACAGAAAGTGTCGTTCCTGATTACCTTGTGCAGAATTCACAGGCTTATTTAGGATGACACTTTATGCACATTAAATTTTCCCCCTTTTCCCCAGAGCAAGGCTCATATGTGTCTTGTCCTGAGAAAATTGGGCTTTATGCATGTGCGTAAAGTGTCGTCCCAGATTAGCCTGTGCAGTCCGCACAGGCTAATCACGGACGACACTTTCCGCTTTTATCGTATTTTTAGTTTCAAGGAAGTCCCTCCTTGCCGAAAATCAAGTTTAGGCGGAAAGTGTCGTCCCTGATTAGCCTGTGCGGAATGCACCGGCTAATCTGGGACGACACTTTACGCACATGCATTAAGCCCATTTTTGTCAGAACACGACTCATATGTTAAGTTCACCCTAGGTAGATTGTTTTCCTTCCAAATGGTGTTTCCAAAATCCAAAATGATCTGGTTAATGATACAGTAAAGTGGATCAGTGTTCTAGTACAAGTTTTCATTTTTCGCATAAAGTATATTTTTCTAGTTGATAAGGTGTTTATAATCACCAGAAAGGGAGACAAATTCTTGAGCACTTGCTATTGTACCTGAACTTGTGGTTTCCATTTATAAAGCTTTGTGTGCTCAAATTGTAGTAAATTTTAGTGAAAAGAACAACAATTTCTGCACAGGTGATTAATTAGAATCTCTGAAATACTGCATCCATAATTATACTGCCTTATGTTATATTTTGTTTAAATGAAGGTAAACTATGTTTACAATTTATTGTGTTTATGACATTAAATTCAGCTAGTTCCTGGTAACATTTGTTTATTAAAGCTTTGAATTATTTTATTACAAGTAAGTAAAATACATGTCTTATGGCTCTTAAGTTGTATTGTTCAGATTTGAGAACTGTTGTTTTTGTCTGTATTTACTGTATCCTTTTATTTTGATTCTGTCTGTATGTACTGTATATTTTAATGTTTATTCTGTCTGTATGTACTGTATATTTATGCCCCCCTATGAAGAAGAGGGGGTATATTGTTTTGCTCATGTCGGTCCGTCTGTCCGTATGTATGTCCGTATGTCCGTCCACCAGATGGTTTCCAGATGATAACTCAAGAACGCTTAGGCCTAGGATCATGAAACTTCATAGGTACATTGATCATGACTAGCAGATGACATCTATTTATTTTGAGGTCACTAGGTCAAAGGTCAAGGTCACGGTGACCCAAAATAGTAAAATGGTTTCCGGATGATAACTCAAGAACGCTTATGCCTATAATCATGAAACTTCATAGGTACATTGATCATGACTCGCAGATGACCCTTATTGATTTTCAGGTCACTAGGTCAAAGGTCAAGGTCACGGTGACCCAAAAAAGTAAAATGGTTTCCGGATGATAACTCAAGAACACTTATGCCTAGGATCATGAAACTTCATAGGTACATTGATCATGACTCGCAGATGACCCCTATTGATTTTCAGGTCACTAGGTCAAAGGTCAAGGTCATTTGAAAAAAAAAGTTATGAGCTATTGTCATCACCTTGTCGTCAGCGTCTGGTTAAGTTTTGTGTTTAGGTCACCTTTTCTCATAAAGTATCAAAGCTATTGCATTCAAACTTGGTACACTTACTTACTATCATGAGGGGACTGGGCAGGCAAAGTAAGATAACTCTGGCGTGCATTTTGACAGAATTATTTGCCCTTTTTATAATTAGAAACTTGAAAATTTGGTTAAGAAAAAAGTATACTTTTTGTGATTGGGAATATAGCCGAATTTCGGCTATAAAATCGGGCCAAAACAAAACCCTGCCTAGGATCATGAAACTTCAAAGGTACATTGATAATGACTGGCAGATTACCCCTATTGATTTTCAGGTCACTAGGTCAAAGGTCAAGGTAACAGTGACATGAAACAGTAAAATGGTTTCTGGGTGATAACTCAAAAATTCTTAGCCCTAGGATCATGAAACTTCATAGGTACATTGATCATGACTCGCAGATGACCCTAATTGATTTTCAGGTCACTAGGTCAAAGGTCAAGGTCACGGTGACCCAAAAAAGTAAAATGGTTTCCGGATGATAACTCAAGAACACTTATGCCTAGGATCATGAAACTTCATAGGTACATTGATCATGACTCGCAGATGACCCCTATTGATTTTCAGGTCACTAGGTCAAAGGTCAAGGTCAGGGTGACCCGAAATAGTAAAATGGTTTTTGGATGATAACTCAAATACGCTTATGCTTAAGGATCATGAAACTTCATAGGTACATTGATCATGACTCGCAGATGACCCCTATTGATTTTCAGGTCACTAGGTCAAAGGTCAAGGTCATTTGAAAAAAAAGTTATGAGCTATTGTCATCACCTTGTCGTCAGCGTCTGGTTAAGTTTTGTGTTTAGGTCAACTTTTCTCATAAAGTATCAAAGCTATTGCATTCAAACTTGGTACACTTACTTACTATCATGAGGGGACTGAGCAGGCAAAGTAAGATAACTCTGGCGTGCATTTTGACAGAATTATTTGCCCTTTTTATAATTAGAAACTTGAAAATTTGGTTAAGAAAAAAGTATACTTTTTGTGATTCGGAATATAGCCGAATTTCGGCTATAAAATCGGGCCAAAACAAAACCCTGCCTAGGATCATGAAACTTCAAAGGTACATTGATCATGACTGGCAGATTACCCCTATTGATTTTCAGGTCACTAGGTCAAAGGTCAAGGTAACAGTGACACGAAACAGTAAAATGGTTTCTGGGTGATAACTCAAGAATTCTTAGCCCTAGGATCATGAAACTTCATAGGTACATTTATCATGACTTGCAGATGACCCCTAATGATTTTCAGGTCACTAGGTCAAGGTCACAGTGACAAAAAACGTATTCACGCAATGGCTGCCACTACAACTGACAGCCCATATGAGGGGCATGCATGTTTTACAAACAGCCCTTGTTTAATGTGGATTTTATCTGTATGTACTATATATTTTAATGTTGATAAATTCTGTATGTACTAGCCGTATATCTTAATGTGGATTTTGTTTGTATTTACTGTATATCTTAATGTTGATTCTGTCTGTATGTACTGAATATCTTAAGGTGGAATCTGTCTGTATGTGCTGTATATCTAAATGTGGATTCTGTCGGTATGTACTGTATATTGTAATGTGGATTCTGTCTGTATGTACTGTATTTCTTAATGTGGATTCTGTCTGTATGTACTGTATATTGTAATGTGGATTCTGTCTGAATGTACTGTATATCTTAATGTGGATTCTGTCTGCATGTATTGTATAACTGTTTATTTTAATTTTTCCAGGCCAATTCAGATACAATAGTGGTTGGCTGTAACTCGCAAACTTTGATACAGATTTTTAAGCTTGAGGATAACAAAATTATTAAGACTGGAGAAATTGTGAGTTATTTTATTTATCTGTTTTGTTTTGTTCATATTGTTTTGTTTTGAAATTCTAGATGTTTAACAATTATTATAAACCATTTTGAAAATCTTTGATGATCAAAGCAAATAGAAAGTTGCTTTCTCTAAATATGCAAATTGTAAATATCTTTGTTGTTTTTTTACGCAAGTCATTTAAATGACATTGAGAGTAATTATTAAAAAAAAATCTAAATGAAATTTATCAAGATTGATGTCAATGCCTTTTTCTTTTCTTTGTAAATACATTAAACGCACTGCCAATGAAGCAGCAACAACAGACGCTGATACATAATCATATGCTTGTATTTTCAGAATCTAGACATACAGGAGAGACCGAAAGGCATAGCAAGTTTCCAAGGCAACAGTTACGGGAATGAGGAAGGGGTCCTCATTCTGATTGGCAAGAAAGAGCTCACAGATACAGCATTCCCATCATCATCAGCCTACGCAAACATGAAGTCTGTGCTGAAGTTTTTCAATGTGAAACAGGGTTAGTAAACCGGATGTTTCTTCATTGTGTGTTTTTTTTTTTGTGGCGTGTTGGTTTCAATGTCTAGTATTATAATTCTCTTCAGACTGTTTGACTAGTGGTCATTTGCTATAACTAAAAGACCCTGTGCTTGAATTAAGTGTCTCTGCCACTGTTGAAGCTTAAGTTGGTCTTTGTGTTTATAAATTATATATATTTTTTTTATAGTAGTAATTATTGGTATGTAACTCGTATGTTCTTACTGAAATCTATTTTTTAGCGCTTAATTTGTCATCAAAATACTTCTTGATTTATGAAAATTATTTATTATAAAAAATGTAATCAATATAAGGTCTTAATTAAGTCAGTAATGTTTTTGTTTTGGGTTTAAAGCAGGGTGACAGAAAAGGCTCGTTATATTGTTTTTACGATTTGTATTTGACAGAAAACAAATTGAAATTAAAATTCAATCGAACAGAAAACGATTATGAAAATGGAAAACAAATTGAAATTGATTCTTCGTCGTTTTAGTTGTTCCGTTTTCCGCCATACCGCTTTTAATTATCATTAGTGTATTGTAACCTTTAGTGTGGCGTAATATTTTCAGTTAGTTCCTTTAGGACGGTGTCAATATAAAAAGTTACTTCAGCCGAAATAAGTTCGGGAAAAGGTTCTATGTTAAACGCTGTCGGGTTATGAAACTTTCATAAACGACGTGGGCGCCCAATATTTTACAATTCGGTATGAGACCCAAACCGTCGGGAAAAGACATTGTGAAGAGTATACTATCACATTTAATAGCGCAGGTGGTGACATATTTTGAAGTATTCGGTTCAAAACACCGCTGCGATTCCATGTCTCAAAAACTAACAGCATCATGATCTCCACTGGCTTGTCATTGATGGAGAGGATTTGGCAATGTGAGTATGATCTGAGACTGAAAGGCAGGAGTGTTGAAACTGGTAGAAACAAAATGACTCATCATCATCCATTTGTCAATATACAATTAGTACTAATATTTACAAACAACCATTTTCACTCAAGACTGTGAATTGACAATGACTTAATTGGAATAAGAAGTGCTGAGAATTATCAATATCCAAAAATGATGCGCTAATCTGATCCAGAAATATATGTACGTTTTGATCAAATTGTAAAAAAAATAATTGACAAATAGTTTTGAGGGAAAAAACAAATTGTTACAAAAAGCTTGCAGTGAAAACTAATTGACCCTAAATCTTATCTGTTGCCCTGGTTTAAAGTTGATTTTATGGCTGTATTTTTCATCTGGATTCTTAAGTTTTACAAAAATAAAAAGTATTTTATTGCTTTGAAAAATATGTTTGTTTGATAGTTGCTTTTTTACTGAGTTTAAATCATACTAGTTTTACCTGATATTATATATAATATTTGAATTTCTTGAAAAAATGTGTGTTTGTTTGATAATTGCTGAGTTTAAAATTGATTTGTTTATGTACTTTATATGTATTGTTTTTTAAATGTACTTTGTTTACCTGTAAGAAAGAGAACCGATTTTCAACTGTCATCTTAGGTCGCTATTCAAAGAATCATCTGACTCACACAGCCAGTGTTCCCTCAATTCCAACAAGTGTTGAGACAAATGGTAACCATGACAAAAGAGATGGTGACAACATTTACGAGAGTGTGATGACGTTTGGCATCCACCAGAAGTACAGTCAGAGCAGTAGGGACGTCAGCAACAACAACAACGTGCGCAAACCAGTGTCCAAATCAAGCAGTGTGCTCATCCCAAAGAGCGACAATGACTCAGAAAAAGCAAACGGTAGCTATCGGAATAGTTTCCATGGTGATTTTGATGCCTTTGCTAAGGCGAGGGTAATGAAAACTATTGGCGATAATATTCCAGAGGAAGCTGAAAATGGGGTCAAGGTCAATGGCAACATTAGGCATAGTATCCATGGTGATTTTGATGTAAAGTCAAAAGAGAATGTAGGTTTGCCTGAAAATGGTCTTGTGATTGATGAATCTGCTCCAGTTCCCCCTAAAAGACCGCTTAGAAAGAAAAAATCCATGAGGAATAGAGAAGATTTGTCGAGGACATCATCAAATTCAAGTCAGGAAAGGAGTCGAGCCAATTCAGGTGTTAGTGGGTCTCTGCCAATGGAGTATCTGTCAGACTGTTCTGAGATGTCGCCTAGAGATTCGCCAAGAATTGATGGGAGAAAGTTGATCAGTGCTGAAGATGCACCCATATCTAGTCTGGAAAGTGAAATGCTGGCTAAATGGACGGAGACTTCTGCTGCCTTGGTGAACCAAGTTGGAAATGTTCAGGGTCATCCTGATTCTCAAGGTGTGCCAGAGAAAGATGCTGATACAGTAAATATTGTGTCTGCTGAAGTGAAAAAAGTTCCTGCATATGTTGATGTGCAAGAGGAAAATACTTATCCTGACACTTCTAAAGTGCTTACAATACACATTGGTAGCAAAAGTGAGAGTTTTAATAGACACGGTCAGATTGAAGAAATTGGATCTACCATGGACAATGAAAGTCAATCTTTGGAGATAGAAAAAGCAAATTTCGAATCTCAAACGAGTAATTTTAAAACTTCAGACTTTGGCAGCTTGTGTGGCTCTGAAACTGAGTCACAAAAGGTTGTCATGGAAATGTTGGAAAAAAAGTTGCAGACCAGGGATTCTGACAGGGTTGTGCCTGATAGGCATGTGTCTGACAGGGTTGTATATGACATGGTTGCGTCTGACAGGGTTGTGTCTGATTTTGGTGCTTGTTCCACTAGTCTGTCAGGAGGTCACAAGTTCAGTACCTCGCTGGAGTCACTTGATGACATTGACAAGATCTTGAAGGAACAGGTAACTTCTGCAGTCTTTATTATATAGTATATTCATGGAAAAGAGCTATCAGTAGTTACTGTTGTATCTATAAGTAACTGAATTTGGTTTCTGACTTGAGTGTTTCAGATGAAAAATGTGTTGTTTATTCTAATATGAAGTATTTATATTCCTGGAAGCAGTTTACAAAAACAAAGAATAAGTAGAACACTGGTTTAAAGAAAAGTCTCACTATACGATTTGACCTAATCTGTAAACTTACTATTTCTTTATTTGAAGTACTGATTTTCTGTTTATTGGTTATTATTGTGCATAATGAACAGCAAATTTCTTACAGTTCTTTGATGGTTATTGAAATACATGAACAATATACAGTTGCAAAATGAAATTATGAAAAATAAAAAAGTAATACAATTTATCACATGATATACCCTGTTTCCCATGTAATACAACCACTACATATTTTTGTTATTACACATGTGTAATACAACATTTTTAAGCGTTTTCATTGGCTTAGTTTTCGTTTATTGACCATCGCATTTTGTTATTTTGCTGAAATGACGTTGCAAAGTCAAATGACGTCACATAATGTAAACAACATCCGGAATTTATCATTATGTTTGCGTAAATATTTATTTAATTTGCTCATTTAAAAGCATGTGATAATAAAGATCTGACACTCGTTGTCATATCATACCATATTTTATTAAACTCGTCCCAGAAAGCTTACCTTGTGTATTTTCAGAATCTGAAAATCTCAAAGCTTCAAGAACAGATGAGTCAGTTGAGCAGGTGAGTGGTATATTTTGTTGTTGTTTGGGGAAACTTGGCTAAATGCATGCGTGTAAAGTGTTGTTCCAGATAACTTAAAAGCAGACATTCAGTCAAGTTGAAATGTGAATGTGCAGTCTTCACAGGCTTATGAGAGACAATTCTTAAGTCACATACAGTAAGCCCAGTTTCCCAAGGTTTGGCATGTTTTGTTGTTGTATAGTTTGATATTTTAACATTGCAAAGTATACTTAGAACAGCAAATGATGTTTTACTTTTTCAGTAAAAAAACCCTTCAAACTTGAGGGGATATTTTCAGCTCTGGTTGCTTGTTTATCAAATTATTATCGCTTTTGTCTTTCTATCTGTTAAATGTTATATATTAGTACTTCTTTGATTCAAAGCAGTGTTTTGTGAAAATGATCGTCAAGTTATAAATGGTCTGAACTTATATGGCACAGTCAAATTTGAGATAAAGAACTTAAAGAGAATATTATATTGTCAGCGTTTCGAACTATTTCCAACAATTATGTAATTCTTGTTCATTGCAGGAGAATTGATGACTCTGTCTGTGTTCTACCAAGTCGCTATCAGCAGTCCAGTAAACCAGGTGAGTTTTTTGGCTTTACTCTGATTAAACCCCAGTTAGTCAATTTTCGACCATATAAAAATTAAAGTGTTTTGAAACCTTGGGAATCATCTTTAAAAGACTTTTGTAATGATAGAACATGGTTGTATTAGAGTGTAAGTGCCTTATTTAACAATAATGAAACCCCTTAAAGCTATAACTGTAAGTAATTTTTTACTCAAAATATTTAATTCCAGTTTTATCAAAATGAAACATATTGACTAACAGGGATATGGAATTTAGTCCGCAATGTGAATGGCTATTTGCATAAACATCTAAATGTATAATAGTTTTGAGTGCTGTGTTTGTAACATATGCCATTTTTAGCTCGACTATATATGAAATATATATAGTGGAGCTATACTACTCACCCCGGCGTCGGCGTCTGCGTAAGCGTTAGCTTGCAAATGTTAAAGTTTTCGTACTACCCCAAATATTTTCTTTGTCCCTTGACATATTGCTTTCATATTTTGCATACTTGTTTACCAACATCACCCCAACCTATAAATAAGAGCAGACAACTCTATCAAGCATTTTGTTATAATTATTGCCCCTTTTATAGTTAGAATATCCATATTATTGGTAAATCTATGTTAAAGTTTGCGTACTACCCCAAATATTTCCTATATCCTTTGACATATTGCTTTTATATGTTGCATACTTGTTAACCAACATGACCCCAACCTATTAGCAAGAGCAGACCACTGTATCAAGCATTTTGACATAATTATGGCCCCTTGTACACTTAGATAATTGAACATTTTGCTTAAATTGCCATAACTTCTTTATTTATGATCACATATTATTACTTTGACAAAACAACACTTACCTGAATACCACAATGGATTTCACCCAAACAATACCCCACGCCCCTACCCAGAATCCCTTTCCCCCCACCTCCCCCCCATTTTTTTTTAAAACATCATCTAATAAATTACCACACCCCACATTATACCCCCCTCTCACCCCCACCCCCCCTACCTACCCCCCCCCCCAATTTTTTATATATTTTTTTCCTTTTTTTATTTTTGAAAGATCGTCAAATAAATGACCACACCCCACATTATACCCCCTTACAACCCCCCCCACCCAATTTTTTTTTTTTCCTTTTTTTATTTTTGAAAGATCGTCTAATAAATTATTGAATATGAACAACTTCCTTATGATGGGTTACGTTATACTGTCAAGCACTTGAATAGTCAAGCGCGTTGTCCTCTGACAGCTCTTGTTTACCTCATGCTCTCTCTTGCCGTGAACTAGGAACTATTAAAACAAATCAGTAAGACATTTCTGGATATGCTTAACATTGACCACAATTGCAACTTTGATGAATTTTATGGCATTTAAAATTAATGCTTTGGTGAGTTTGTTTGTGTAATGCACTGTCTTGTTTGTCACAATTTTCAAAGTTTTGATAAGAAAGGTAATGGGAACCTTAAAGGCGAAAATTAATTGCTATTACATGTATATGTATTGTATCTACATAAATATTTCTGCGAATTATATTGTTGCACTTCTTTAAAAGGGCAGGAGAGTTTTTCACTTATCAAGGGTGGTCAGGGGTAGGAAATATTTGTCCGTAGAATGTGTCGCACATATCTAAAAAAATGATTGTTGCAAGAGGGCTGAAAGATTGCAAAAATATTTATCAACATAATTATGAACCTGCGCATTTCCATTTTTTGGTTTGCATGTTATCAATACAACCAGACATGTGGCCTCTTTTTTCAAAATGCTACTTTTTAACTTGCAGAGCAAGTAACTATGACATTTATGCTGCTGTAGGGCTAAAATTTTAGTAACATATATGTAACCAGTGTGTGTATTTAAGTTGTGCATATTTTGGGTCAGTTCTGTCACACATACATTTATTTTTCAGACACAAAATGGATGTGGTGGCATCTGTGTTGTACATACACATTTTTAGTTTGATATAAAGACATTTATGACCCATGATCTATTGTGTACCAATTTTTTCATTTGCTATGTATTTTGTTCACCAGAGACTGTTCAGCTGTGTTTTCGCTGCAAGGACGGGTTCAAGATTGAAAAGAAGTTTCTATTGGACAGTGGTCGCCTCAAGCTGGAGCAGGTGCAACAGGCGTTCAGTCTCGACACTGTGGAGATGTTCCTTGGTATGCGGGCTAATCAGCAGTGGGATTATTAGAGCCTCGTTCTGGGCTTAATGGCTGGGCATTAAGTTTCATCCCAGATTAGCTTGTGCAGTATGGATATTAAGTTTTTATCCCCACGCTTTTTGAAAAGCGTGGGGATATTGTGGTTATCTCCGCCGTCTGTCTGTCCGTCCGTCTTGGCCACTATCTCCTACTACACTATTAGCACTAAAACCTTGAAACTTACACACATGGTAGCTATGAGCATTTGAGCAACCCTGCACTATTTGGAATTTCGATCTGACCCCTGGGTCAAACGTTATGGGGGTTGGGGTGGGGCCGGGTCAGAGATTTTTACACATATATTTAGGTTATTTTACTCTAATTTATTCATTTCTACACCGATTGTCTTCAAATTGATACTGAACCTCTCTTATGACA
Source organism: Dreissena polymorpha (assembly GCF_020536995.1). NCBI lineage: Eukaryota > Metazoa > Mollusca > Bivalvia > Myida > Dreissenidae > Dreissena > Dreissena polymorpha. Next base: position 12,857,356 of record NC_068365.1, read on the forward strand.
ATACGGTCAATCTAAACTATGCATGGCCCCATTACCAACCCTGGGGCGCCCCGCCCACATAGGACACGCCCACCCAAAATTGCATATTACTATAATTTCTTCATTTCTACACCCATTTACTTCAAATTGTTACTGAACCTATCTTATGACAATATGGTCAATCTAAACTATGTATGGCCCCATTACCAACCCTGGGGCGCCCCGCCCACATAGGCCACACCCACCCAAAATTGCCTTTTACTACAATTTCTTCATTTCTACACCCATTTACTTAAAATTGATACTGAACCTTTCTTATGACAATACGGTCAATCTCAACTATGAATGGCCATATTAACAACCCTGAGGCGCCCTGCCCACATAGGCCACGCCCACCCATAATTGCCTTTTACTATAATTTCTTCATTTCTACACCGATTCACTTCGAATTGATACTGAACTTCTTTTATGACAATACAATCAATCTCAACTATGCATGACCCCATTACCAACCTTGGGGCGACCCTGGGTCAAACATGCGGCGTGGGGATACGCGTCGGCCTCTGCCGCGCCTTTTCTAGTTATAGATTTTTTTTAAAAACAAAAATCTAAATGAAAATTCTGTTTTGAGGGAAAGTTTTGTTCCCTGATTAGACTGATCTTAGACTTATCTTGGACAATTCTTAACCAACATACTCTAAGCCCTTTTTCTCAGAACATGGAGTATTCTATCTGGGCCCCTGTCCCGATTATTTTTTTTTACTAAGCCTACTTTTAGAATAACTGGCTTTAGTCCCTTATTTATTCCTGTGTACCATAATTTTAAAGTTTATGTTGTACAAACTAGTATTTTAATTTATTTTGTTTATTTCAGAATCATTTTAATTGTATTTTAAGTTTGTTACATTCTACAATTCAATCTTTGCACACTTTATTGTCAAGCAAATGTGAGCTTATGGTGTACCTTATAAAACGGGCTCAAGAATATTGAAGGAATCATGGCTATAGTGACCCATAACTGTACTCAAAATGTATGTGAACAGCTGTTTACTTAGTGTATGAATTTATCTGTGCAACATAAATGTAAGGATTTTGAATGATAAATTTATTGTGAGAATATGAATTTCTTATGCGGGATTCATTTATAAAAATGTCTTATGGTGAACACTTACTAATTTGTTTGGACAAATGTGTATGCATCATTGCTTTTGACTTATTATACCCCCACAAACGAAGTTTAGGGGGGTATATAAGAGTGAACTGTCTGTCTGTCGGTCCGTATTAAGTGTCCGCTCTCTAATTGAAGTAGTTTTCATCCGATCTTCACCAAACTTGGTCAGAAGTTGTATTTACATGATGTCTAGGCCAAGTTCGAACATGGGCCTTGCCGGGCCAAAAACTAGGTCAGGGGGTCACTTAGTGCGTTTTAAACATTCAGCATGTTGTCCGCTCTCTAATTCAAGTAGTTTTCATCTGATCTTCACCAAACTTGGTCAGAAGTTGTATCTAGATGATCTTAAGGCCAAGTTTGAACATGGGCCTTGACGGGTCAAAAACTAGGTCACAGGGTCACTAAGTGTGTTTTAAACATTCGGCATGTTGTATGCTCTCTAATTCAAGTAGTTTTCATCCAATCTTCACCAAACTTGGTCAGAAGTTGTATCTAGATGATCTTAAGGCCAAGTTCGAACATGGGCCATTCCGGGCCTAAAACTAGGTCACGGGGTCACTTAGTGTTTTTTTTTAACATTCAGCATGGTGTCCGCTCTCTAATTCAAGTAGTTTACACCCGATCTTCACCAAACTTGGTCAGAAGTTTTATGGAGATGATCTTAAGGCAAAGTTAGAACATGGGCCTTTCTAAGTCAAAAACTAGGTCAAGGGGTCACTTAGTGCGTTTTTAAAATTGAGCATGGTGTCCACTGTTTTTTGTGAAGAGGACATGCAAAATAATATGTGTTAATGCGGCATGTGGGGGTATTTGTCAAGTCTGTGACAAAGCTCTAGTTTGTGCAATGGACTGCTCAAAGTTCAGTTTAAATGACAGTTGTCATGCTGCAGTTGACAATAGCACAAACAATGGCATTCACATTTTTTTAAGTCACATCTTTTTAAAATTGCTTTTGTTGTTAATAGATTTAAATTTGCTTTGATGATAAAGATTTAAATTTCAAAAACAGAATATTGTGATGACACCATGGGGCAGTACTGTAAATCTTGACATGTTCCTAGCTTTTAAGTAATATCTCAAGATAACTTCATTTTACACAAATAAATAGTGAAACATAACAATGTCGGTTTTTTACAGTTCTAAGCTTTTGTCAAAGCATTTGTAAAACTGCATATTTAAGGTAAAAAGAACACGTTGTTTAACAATTGCCTGTAACAGGTACTGGAATACACCCGTGTATTTCAGTACATGTTACAGGCAATTGTTAAACACATTTGGTAGATTTCAAATAACTTTCACTTCATTTTAGCAAAACTCCAAATTAAATTAATGATAAATGAAATAATTTTAAGTTCAAACATTTGACATGAGTACAAAGTAGATTATTATTTACCTACAGTGCTCATATTTGTTTTCAGATGATGAAGCATGCGTTGTGGGGTGCAATATTGATGGCTACATTCCACTAAGATTTGAATCTGGATCTACAATTTTTATCAGCGGAAAGCCAGCATTAAAATGACATAGGATCATGTTCTTAAAGCGGGTATATACGATCTTGTCAAATATTTAGTAATAAATATAAAATGTGTAAAAAACCTATTTTACATATATTTCAATATAAACTAAAATAAAAGTTAAGAAGAACATGTGTCGAAAAATGCTAAATAAGCCAGATATTTAATTCTGAAATCGAAAAAGGCTGTACAGCCGAATTCGCCAGCATATATATCATGCATGTACGATGTGAATCTAAATTTAGTTTAACGGTTCATTTGAAATTTCTGCAGCGATATCGATTCATACGACACATGAACACTTACAAAAAAGACGAATGCGTCGGTTATTGTAGGAAAATAATTACGAATTATCTTCGTCACAATCGGCTCGGGGCGCTAATTTGTATTTGCTGTATTTTATGAAATTCGTCTTAAATGTATCATTTTTCTTGCATAGTGTGTGTTATTATAACATATTTGTATCAATATTTTACAATTCAGCACATATAAAAATCGTATATACCCGCTTTAATGTGTAACAAATGTGTTATACATCACTATGGTTACAGCACATTTGACATTGATTTTTTGGAAATGCTTTAAAGTTTCCAAATAAAATCAATTTTGTGACCTGAAAGAAACAATAAGATTCTGATTTATATTGTATAGCATATATTTTATAACATAAAAATTTATGTATAACTCTGTTAAGCACCTGTAGTGTCCATTTGTGGGATAAAACGAATAATGCATTTTTCTTAATGTTAAATCAATTAAAGCCATGCATGACCACCTGCATGGACAGTATGGGGTCAGGAGAAGATTCAGTGAAACATGAATATTAAAACCTAGGCAACATAAAAGCATTGCCCTGGTGATATGCATTTGAGGGAAACTAACAAAATATACAAGTGTAAAGCACATAACCCTGAAAGTCTGGTAGGAATGTTGTTTTAATGCTCCCAATAGGGTGGCATGTAGAAGTGGAAATGTCCATCCATCCGTCTGTCTGTCTCCCAGCATTCTGTTTAATGGACTGTTTTTCTGAAAAACTTATTAAAATATTAACCTGATATTTGGTGTGAGTTTCGTTCCAGCCTTTTGATTTTTGGCAAAGTTATGGCCTTGGACTTGGAAATTTTCTGTTTTTTTGAGGAGGTATTTTATAAAACACTTTCCGATATTTATCTGATTTTTGGTATGTGAGTCAACCATGACTTTCAGATGAAGTGTGACTATCAATTGATTGTTTTAATCAACTCTTTTAGGTATTGATTATTTTTGGTATGTGTGTGTACCTATATGACTTACAGGACAGAACAGAACATATAGTTTAAGCATTGTTTAAGCAAGACTTAAGCATGAACAGAGCAACATCAAAATAACAATAATAAATACACATGTGTCATAATAACAATTTTGTTGATGATGAATTTTTACTAATACCGGTATGTGATTTTTTTGTGAGAATGTAATATGTAAGTGAAGGTTCTTATTTTTTTTAACAGAGTTAAGTGAATGTTCAAAGTCCTTAATTGATTGAAAACAAATTATCATATACACAATTTCGGGCTATGAAAACTTGTCTGCTGTGAGCCCTTCAACGTTCCATGTTACACATCTACAACACATACACATCCCTCCTAGGCATTCAGCTTGTACTCGTGGCTATCGATGAAAAGTTTGTCCACTCTCACTCTTTATTCTCCTTCTTAGACTTTTTCATGACGGGTATAAGTTTCTGTATGGTTTCCATTACCTCTCTGCATTGGGAATTGCTCTTGTATCCTTACAGAGGAAGTGTGAGTTTTGTTCTGGTCCATTGATTTTTGTCGAAGTTATTGGTCTTGGACTTGTAATTTTTCCGTTTTGTGGAGGATTTTGCAAAATACTTTCTGAACTGTAGCTCATGTGTGGTATGTTAGTCTACCTACATGACTTACAGATGTAGTGTGAGTTTTGATCTGGTCCATTGATTTTCGGCAAAGTCATGGGGGTTGGACTTTAAAATTTTCTCTAAAATAGCTGCTGTGCGGCTTTAAATGGCTGTAGGGGGACATTGTGTTTCACAAACACAAGTCTTGTTTCAAATTTGTATTCTTATTTTAATGTTGTTGTGTCACAACATAGCAATATGCAAGCATATGACATGGAACATATTCACTGCATGTTGTGATGCATATTTCAAGTCATATGTAATTGATAGCTTAAGTATATATAGCTAATATTTAAATAAATAACAACATGTTTGCTTTTATATGCCCCCAGATTGAATGAATGGTGGTATATTGTTTTTGCCCTGTCTGTCTGTCTATCATTGTATGCGTGTGTCTGTCCTAAACTTTAACTTTGCTCATAAAATGAAAACTCTTTGCTCTTTGTTCTTTAAACTTCACATGTGCATGCATCTCATTGACATCTAAAATCAAACATGGTTTTAGGTCACTAGGTAAAAGGTCAAGGTCACTGTGACCTTTACATTCAAAATGTAACCTTGTTTCTAAAATAGCTTCCGTGCTATTGGGGGCATTGTGTTTCACAAACACAGCTGTTGTTAATGATTGTTAATCATTGAACAAACCATGACATGTGAATATAAATGTAATACTAATGATGTTTACTGGTTGGCATGTATTTTCCGGACAAAATACCCATTTATTTTGTGTGTGGAATCAATTGTAGAACAGTGTATTAAGTATTCTGGGTTCTTTGCCCCTTTGCATATGCAAAGAGAATGTCATCTTAGTGCTTATATGCAAATAAAGTTTCCCAAAATGGGCAACATAACACAAAGTATTTAACAATCAACCAATATTTTAAGAAATTTTTGTGAGCATTATTTATTATTGCATTATTTTAGGAGGTTACAAAATACAAATAATTAAAAACATCTTGAAAATACTTGCTTACCAGTATAACAATTAAATACAAATATAAAGCGTACCTTTGAGATCAAGTGCATCAAAGTGCATAAATGAAGAATTGGGATGATAATTATAAGATGTGAAAAATGACAAGATACCTTTGAAATCTATGTTCTTTAAATTCTGCCTTGTTAGAAGAACCAGTTTGTCACTAAGATTTAGATTTCATACAGTAAAACTTGTAATGTTTTAATGTTTAATCTTTGATGATATATAATTGCATATCAAGGCTATGATTTAGTGTTAAAACAGGATGTTGATATTATAAGTGTTTTCCAACCTATGTCTGTGAGAAACTAGTACACAAACTGAATTAATATTTTAATAAAACTAGTACACAAATTGAATTTATATTTTAATTAACCTTTGGACTGAGAACTAGCTAAGAGGTTATTCATATAAATTGAACTAAAAATTAAGCTGAAAGAAGTGATAGTCTAAAGAAAACAATTGATAAATGACATTCTGTAAAGTTTCATAATGTAAGACATTATTTATTCATTAATTGTACATACTTACACAGTCATTCTTTTTATGACAATATGGAATACCTAAGTTGGGATTCCCTGTTGATTATTTTGGTAAACTAGGTGATCTATTTATACATTGCATGAAAAGAACATAGGAAAATAAGTTGGATATCCTGTAACCAGATTTCTTTTGGAAATAACAGTTCATAATAGTATATGGTCTTATCATAAGGATATGCTTATTGTTATGCAAACATATTCAATGAGATTCAAAACTTTATTTGTAGGGTGTTCTTAGCTTTATTCAAATTTTAATTTGAAAGTTAGAGTAAGAGTCTGCATCCATCATCACAATTTGAATAATACATATGTACATTAACTTCACAATGAACATTGTGACAATTTATTAAGAACTCATGGGCTTTATTTACAAGGTTTTTCAGTAAATAAATGAATTCTTATCGTTTTGCATTCCATTCATAATACAATTTTGTTTATTTTTGCAGAACTAGCAGTCTAGCACATATGTTATTAATCCATGAGCTATAATATACGTTTATTTTTTAATATCAAATGTAACAAAACATATAAACATATTATAATTTCAACAATATATGCTTATAAAAAATATTTTAAGACTAAAACTTAACTTTAAAACCTAAAATATTAACAAACTGTAAACTATAACAGTTCTAAAGATGGGCTCACTTTTTATTTCATATAAAACAGAAAATAAGCCTTATAAAATGCATTTACATCCAAACCCGCTTAATGACATTTCAGTTTTGCGTTTTTATATTGCTCATATATGGTTAATGCTACACTACAAAGTGTAAACTATACAAACTTAAAATATACTTCATTAGAGTAAGTAATGTGTGTAAGTACAAGTAAGTGTACAATAAACATGCTAACAAATATATACAGCTCCAAATATAACTATATAAGCCTATACTAGCCCATATAGCAAAACTGTTACTTTATTAAATGCCAATATCTCAATAATCTGAAGGGAAATTGCAACTTAATATGGCTTAATATGGTACAAATTCATTAAACCTTTCTCAATTTACAACTTAAGGCGAACATCAACTTAATATGGTACGAGTACCGCCGTCCCGTGACTCTTCCATTATCTTCATAAGTCCTGGTCTGCATCGCTGCTTAAGGTCCGCCCCGTCCGTCAACTACTCTGCCACATCAGGTGCCCCGCTCTTCCCGACCCTCTTCCGAAGATGAAGTGATGTCACTTTCGACATTTGCAGTTCGAGAAGTCAGCGGGAGAGGACGTTTGGCTCGATGGATGATAGTACTCGCGGCATTCGAAGAGCCTCCAGCAAGTTTCCCAATCCGACCCTCTTGAGACAATTTAGGGCGGCCACTATCCACCTACGGACCATTAGCATTCCACTTGGCGATTCTTCCGAGAAAGCTTCAAGAGAATCATCTTTGGGTGACTCTCACCCCGGTCGCGAGGTGCACGCTCCAGCTGCTGACCGAGTTAAATACGATGCATACATGTACTTGGTATAAACATAAAGCAAGAAACATGCTATCGCCAACGCAATGCAAATCGGCCAGGGACGACTCAGAACTTTTAAATGCTTGTATAATAAGTGTGAATACTTCTTGGAAAGTTGTTCAAGGTGTCTGTGATACTGTGAAATATTATCTCGGTCCGACGGGCAGTACGTGCCATTGTATGCATTCGCCATGGCCTTTCTGGTGTAGGACAATGCCATATCGACGTCGCTATTACACTCGCTTTCTCGAGCTCGGCACATGTAATACTTTATCTTTTGGCGCTTTTCCATACCTTAAAATGTGATCATTATACAAAACGTAGTGAACACATTTAACGATCAAGCTATGCGAGCATACTCCAACAAAGCTTACATGCAATATTTTATAACGAAAACTTATATTATAGGTATTGTATTATATACTAGTAATACACAACTGAACTATAAATTGTTAACTGTCGCAACATAAAATCCACAAAACAAACGGAGCAAAACTTTCATTGATTTTATGAAAACAATGTGTATAAGAATGTTTTTTTATATAAATTATTTGTTGTTTAAGGGACATGTTTATAATTTGGCTAAAAGGCAATTTAAAAAAAGTTAACGATACAAAAAAGAATAAAGGCATTATATTAAAACAAGCAGACTCGCACCCACTGCTATTAGAAATGTGAAAGCATATGATCGGTTATTGATAATTCTCAGTTGGACTCGGAAAATAATAAAACATTATAACGCTATTCACACATAAACTAGCAGAAACGTGTTTAACCGAAATAGGGATTAAGCTACTATCTAAATTCAAATGCCTGCCTGGTGTTGTGATAGCGCGGTAGCTGTTCATTCTAAAGGGTTAGAACCATTTTTAATATTTTATGTCGCATGACACAGTATACTATTGAAATACCTGATAGTTTAGTTTCGATGATACCCAGATAGTTCTTGACAAGGGCCATTGACATTTTCCCAGGAACTGTATCGGTATCCACCTCAAACTCGTTGGTAATTAACAAATAGCTCTGCACAGTGTTCATTAAATACCAACAATGAACGTAGGACCGCAGGGCTTCATCATTTGCAAATTCTCGTCCTACACAATCGGCTGCTAATTCAAACTGTTTTAAAGATTTTTCCATGTAATCGTGCGTTCCGAAGTTAACATTTCTGTTCACGTTCACTCTTGCTGTACCGCAGCAAAGTCGTCTGTAGGTGTAGTGCTGAAAAAGACTCGAAACTGTCCTCAAGAACGGATTTGCGCATTGGTCACTTAGAACACCAACGTGTCGAATGTGATTGACAGCGCTTGAGAACGTTCTTTCATCCGTTGAAGCAAAATATGCAACGAATCCGTAGTAAACGATTTCCGCAAACGTTGTGTCAATATCTCTAACAGCGCGGTCTATATCATCCCTCATCGTTGCTAAACATCGTTGTTTCGTTTGCATATCATTCAGCAACTGAAGTTGAAGCGCTCTAAAAAACAATATACTTATCGAAATCTTTTTGAGTAATGTCAATAAGCCTCCTTACACGATCACGTTGGTTATGCGCAAGGACCGTAATTTGGTCAACGTTGAATTCACAGTTATCTACCCGACGTTTTGAACTGCAATACATCTTAGCTATGAAGTCTGAGTTTGGTAAAACGCGCAAATTTAACGCAAATGTAGTAATGCTCGAGCACGCTCGAAATATAAATCCTCCCAAATCTTGCGGAGCATTAATGTATCGTACTAGAAACCAAAATGAATCAGTTTCTACATTATCTAGTAACAAGAGCAAAAAGTTTTCAGTATTGCCTTGTGAAATTTCAGGTTGTTCTTCGAATAATTCTGACGAAAGATTAAAACCGAGATCATCTTTGAACTTCTTCAAGATAGTGAATGTGTCTAATTCTAGTCTAGTCAAACGAACACCGCGTCGAACGGCGGATTTCATTTTCTCCTTTTGCAAACTAATAGTTCGAAGCATTTTACCTTTTTCGATCGACGTTTATTCGATTAAAACGAAACTAAAATCAAACTACCAATTCGATTACACAATTGTTGATTAAAAAAAGTATCTGCCTCAAACATGTTATGTTTAAGTGATCTTTATTTGATTTTACTAGTTATTCCGAAACAATCGCGTTTTGTTATCCACATAATACGACGTGCGTAGAACAAATAAACTAATGCATTGAACGCTGGAAGTTGTAAAGTGAACAAAAGATAGACCTGGTTTGGTTTGGTTTGAAGATCTATTTATAAACTCGAAACCGAAGCTTATGGTATTTCCACTGAAGGTCAGATATTTAGAGCAATTACATAAGCTGCGTGATCTCTTAAGTTTATATTAATCGAACGAAGTCAAGTGTGTCGTGAGCATCTGGGTTCCCAATTTTGTATAAATGGTATGAATCATGATGTTCGTGTGTCAAATCGATCTTGTTATAAACTGATTCTCTTTGCTACATCACATAAAGAAGTTAATATAATCAATAAAATACTTATACACTGTCTAATATTGTTTGTTTGATAGTTAAATGTCTGCTTATCTTGTAAAATACTATACACTTAGAGACTTTTCTAACGCATCACTTAATCATATCAATATAGCTCCCTTATTTTCGAACGGCTTGTGTTGAAATTTGGACCAAGAATAATTAAAAACGTCACTTCAAACGTCAGATTCGCAAACTCGTACAACGTTAAATAATAACAATGTGAAAAGTAAAACGCATTAACTTACACGTCTTAATTACTGACCGGCTTGCAACATGCCGATTGAGCCGTTTCGTTCCTGAATATTCATACGAGATATACTGTTTTTCTTTAATTAATGTTATGTTTTTCTTGTGTAAAAACTTACCTAGAATTATAAAATTGAAATTAAATTGGAATAACATGTATATCGCCTTTTACTACACTTGGTGATTTTTCTAACGCAACACTTTTAAAACTTACATATCTCAGTAATTAATATTTTTTTATTTTAAAATATAATGTGATCATTTTACTATAATATGTGCATGCTAACGATAAAATCATTCATCCGTGACGATCGGAAGCTTTAGCAAGTGGGAAAGGTAGCCTGTAAAATGCAAAGTGCGCGATTGCGCTCACGAATATGCATACGAGCTATATTGTTTTGTAGATTAATTTTATGTTTTCCTTGTGTAAGAACCCACCTAAAATAATTAAATTAAAATAAAACTAGAATTTAATCGCGTTTCAACATTTCCACGTGCAAAAATATGGAACCACATCTAATTCACGTGCTTAAGCGCCCAATCGTAACGGATGAATGATTGTATCGTGAGCTTGCATAGAATGTAGTCAAATGATCGTATGTAAAATTTTAAATCAATATCTTTACTCGTAACTGAGCTATTCAAGTTTGAAAAGTGATGCGTTAGAAAAGTCCCCTAGTGTACTTGCATCGTTCAAACCTTTCAGGGATGCGGTGAAATCATAGGTTCAGATATGCTAAAAGTTGTGCTTCATGTATACTTTTACCACTGTCAATATTTACCATTTTAAATATCACAATTACTGTTATAAGCATGATACAATGCTAAATATTCTGGATGCGATATAAAAATATATTGGGCTTTTAAATGTGTACGGTGCTGCTGAAAATAATCACGGGCAAGCGACGAATTCTTTATCTTTTTAAACATAATTTAATCTGTAGCGTGATAATTTATCATGTAACTACTTTGCCTTATTTATCACAGTGAGATCTATTAATTATGCATTATGTGGTCAATACGAAAGTTAAGGTTGGCGCAACCAAAGCGAGAAGAATAAAACCATTTGTATTTTGCCCACTAAGTTCAGAGACTGTATACTTTGAAATACTGAGTATATCGTCTCACACTCATAATCTTCACCTCATTTGAATAAGTAACAGAACGATGTTCGGATGAAGATAGAGGGTCATGGATTCGCCCACGTTAAGGCCATCAAGCCAATGATTATAAATTTACTAATCAGTATGCGATTACATTGTTATATATATGATAACATGACTAATTTCAGTTTGTACGCACTTTATTGTTAAAGGGATCTTTTCACGCTTTGGTAAATTGACAAAAAAAAATAAATATGGTTTCAGATTTTCAAATTTTCGTTTTAGTTATGATATTTGTAACTAGACAGTAATACTGAACATTTACCATGGTCTAATATAGCCATTCTATGCATATTTTGATGAATTAAAAGCCTGAAAATTATAAAACGTTGCAACGCGAAACGATTGAATAATTTGGAGAGTTCTGTTGTCGTTTAATTTTGTGAAGATTGCTTATATAAAGTATAAAATACGTCTCAGATACTTACTTGTCAGGATGGCCGCGCGGTCTAATTGGTTTTTACTCCAGGACTCCGGGGTTCACGGGTTCGAGCCCTGCTCGGTTTACTTTTTTTTCATTTTTTAAATTTTATTCTTGACTTTTTACTGGAGCTTTTTAAATCCAATGTTTACATTTATCAATATAAGGCATTTAATGACAAACTTCAAAACATGCTAAAATCTGTGAAAAGGCCCCTTTAAAGCAGTGCTTCTGATGAAATTATTTTATGTATAATGTCGTAAAAACCTTGATCGATCTATTTCAGTTATATATTTGTTGAATGATTCATAAATAAAAATATTTAAAAACTATAAATTTGCATGACTTGATGTATGTATTGTATTGAATAAAATACACGTGTTAAAAAAATTCTTTATAAAACAATACAAATATAAACTTCACACACTTTTGTTATTAAAAATGCACATTCGATTGCATCATTATTATTATAACATATCACGTATAATAATTAACACAAGAACAATTAACATGCTCTTATTAGATACAAATAAACATCATAAAAACAAGATAGACAAAATAACGAGACTTTAAACTTGATCTGCAATAATAAATGGTCTACATTTTCGTTGAATATACTGTTGTTGTTAAACCTCATATTGCAATTTATAATAATATATAAAGAATCATAATATGCAAATAATGATAATTTGATAAATTAAAAAAATGATTCAAGTTTCGAAACACTGATTTGCTTACATAAGAAATAAAACAAAATGACCTATTTCACCTTAGGCAATTTTAGTGTAACAATTTATATGAAGAGGCTTGATTAACACTTTACTTTTACATACTCGCGAAGTTGATAACACTGTATTTGAAATTGATTCTTTTGACACACATCTCGTGGTTTTGAATTGTCAGGGCAAAAGTGCTCGTACAGAGACATGCACACATCGGCAGCATAGATATGTTTACACATATGTTGAGTTTAATGCCATTGATCAGTGACAATATTAGTGAAATGTATTACAAAACATAATCTATTGAACAAACAATGATATATCCTAAATAAGGTTTTAAACACATATGCATAGATTCATTTTCAAATAAACACAAATTAACTTCGAATGGAGACAAGATGTAATGAATGCTTTGTTAAGAATGCAACAGAAAAACAAGGCAAAGGTTGATTAAAACAGGCTATACACAACCGATTAAAACATTTGCTGACATTTATAACAGAAATATAGCATACAATGAACTTCTTTGATAAATGTAGTATGTTAAAATGATTTCAGAACCTTCCGGTACATTTACAGACACATATAATTTAATAAAATGATACAAAATTATAAAGTTTGCGCAATAAAAAAGAAAACAGTTTGCGTTCTAAAACTGATACAATTTGCGGTATAAAATTATACTGTTTTGTTTAAAAGAAAATTTCTGTACTTAAAACAAAAGTTTTCGTACTCAATTGGATGGAATTTGCTAATGAAAAAATTATAAAATTTACACAGAATTTTTAATTGACGAATGTATTTTAAACTGACAGAAACGTTTTATTGGTAATAACACATAACTGTGCTTCACAAGTTAGTTATACCGTGCCACCGTATAATTGGAAATGGCAATATAAACACTGCTAGCAGCATAATACTATAGCAATGCAATATGCGTAACAAACTAAATCAGACGAAGAAAAGCAATTTTGTGACCTGAAAGAAACAATAAGATTCTGATTTAGATTGTATATGATATATTTTATAACATGAAAATTTAAGTATGACTTTGTTAAGCACCTGTAGCAAATAATGCATTCTTCTGAATGTTAAATCAATTAAAGCCAAGCATGACCATGTGCAATGAATCATTGACAGTATGGGGTTAGGTGAACATTCAATGAAACTTGAATATGAAAAGCCTAGGCTACATAAAAGCTTTGCCCTGGTGATATGCATTGGTTGGAAAGATTAAGTATAGACTTCAAATGAACAAACTATACACGTGTTAAGCACAAATCCTGTACCTCATGTAGGAATGTTGTTATTATGCCCCCCTGGTAAGGTGCCATATAGCAGACAAACTGCCAATTCATCCTTTTGTCCGTACGGCATTCCATTAGCCGGACTTTTTTTGCTGAATGCTTTCAGATATAAATCGGATATTTGGTGTGAGTTTTGTTCAGGTCCATTCAATTTTGGCGAAGTTATGGGCCTTGGACTTTTCCACAAAATGCTTTCAGATATTTAACTGATTTTTGGTAAGAGAGTCAACCTATTTGACTTACCGATTAATTATGATTTTTGTTCCAGTCTATTGATATTTTGCTAAGATATTGGCCTTGGACTTTCTCTAAAATAACCGTTTTCCGGATTTTTTTCACAAGAAGCTGTCAGATATTGACCTTATTTTTGGTATATGAACGTACCTATATGACTAACAGAACAAAACAGATTTATTTAGGACTTAAGCATTATTATACAGCTCATCATTAAAATGTCAAATAAAGCAATACTACATACATATGCTTAAAAATAATAACAATTTTGTTCGGCGTAAGCTGTATTAAGCCAGCTTTTCACCCTGACTTGACCTTTGTAAGTGTCCAATAATATTCAAATAAAATTTCCCGCGGCTAGGTACGAATGAATACACTTCATTTATTACATTGGCTGATTTAAGTATAACACCAGAACACTGGAAACATATCCGCGTCTTTGTAACACTGTTTTACTGCATGAAACAATTTTATCTCTGATGAAAAGGCTCAATAGATAGAACAGTTTTACAATCAATTTTCGACATAAATACAGTTTGTGCGTTCACCTTTTATTTTCAGAGAATTACCAGCGCAAAAGCGTTTATACTAAAGGCTATATTCTCATATTTAGTACTTACTTGCATTGCATTTCAACCCGCGAGGTTTCGGGTCAATTCGCGGCCAGTGTGTGAAAGTCAGAGTTTATATACAGTTCATCACCGGAGTTCGCAGAAGGGGTTGCAATCTTTTCATTGAAGGAAAAAATTGGAATCTATGCTATTTTTGTCTGATGGAGTAAATAGTTCGTTTAGTCGCTTTGTCGATATATCAATAATTTAGGCACAGCTGTTGCCTTGGTCGTGTACAGTTGGCGTAAACAAGCCGTCGTTTCAGCAGAGAATTGTTACCTAACTTTAATGCATCGCATTCCAATCCGCAAGGTATCAAGGTCAGTTTGCGGTCAGTTGCAAAAATCTTTATATAAACGCCGTCTCGTAAACTTTGTGCACTTGAAGTCTGTTTTGATCAGAAAGATACTAAATAAAGATATTCGGCGATATTATTGTGGTATGTCAATCATCGATTTTTAATATGTTTTCAACATTTGCATGATAAGGACCAATTTTGATAAAATTAATTAGAAATATTTATCCATTTAGACCAGTTTATTAAGCATGAGCACAATAATTCACTATACTATAATTATGCAATTAAATAAGATTCGAGTATTGCCGGCTGACCTATATGCACTCGTTTATTTTCATGTTTCTTGTGTTTTTCTATTCTGTAAATATAGATATCTGAGTAATAATATCACATAAAGCAAAATAAGCCACGAAATCTGGCGCAACACCCCGTAATTGATTTGCTTGTGATGTAGCTAAGAACTGCGCAGAAAAAAGGCATCCGCTACTTTTTATCTCATAGAGATAACTTTTGATCGTTCATAAACATCGACCACAATCAACGCCGTATATCTTTTTTAAAGATATTTCTTGTTACTAATATGTGATTATTGTGAGAATGTAAAACGTAAGAGAAGGTTCTTAATATTTTTAGCAAAATTAAGTGGATGTTCAAAATCACTAATTGATTGAGAAAAAAAGATGCAGTTCAATATCATATACACAATTTCCGGCTATGAAAACCTGTCTGCTGTGAGCCCTTCAGCATTCCAGGTTACACATTTTACAACACTCCCACATCCCTCCTAGGCATTCGGCTTGTACTCGTGGCCATCGATGAAAAGTTTGTTCACTCTCAGGAAGGCCTTTTTATTCTCCTCCCTAGCCTTTTTTCATGACAGCTATAAGCTTCTGTCTGGTTTCCATAACCTCCCTGGGGTATTGTTCTGATATCCTTACAGATGAAGTATAAGTTTTGTTCTGATCCATTGATTTTTGGCAAAGTTATGTGCCTTGGACTTTACAATTTTCTCTAAAATATCTGCTGTGCGGCTTTACATTACTGTTGGGGACATCATGTTTCACAAATGCAGGTCTTGTTTTTTTTAAATTCATTTTTAGCTCGACTATTATACATGAAATATATATAGTGAAGCTATCCTACTCACCCCGGCGTCGGCGTTCTCGTTCCCGTTAGCGTTAGCGTGCAAATGTTAAAGTTTGCGTACTACCCCAAATATTTCATATGTCCTTTGACATATTGCTTTTTATATTTTGCATACTTCTTTACCAACATGTTCCCAATCTATAAACAAGAGCAGACAACTGTGTCAAGCATTTTGACAGAATTATTGCCCCTTTTATACTTAGAATATGCATATTTTTGATAAATCTATGTTAAAGTTTGCGTACTACCCCAAATATTTCCTATGTCCTTTGACATATGGCTTTTATATTTTGCATACTTCTTTACCAACATGACCCCAATCTATAAACAAGAGCAGACAACTGTATCAAGCATTTTGACAGAATTATGGGCCCTTTTATACTTAGAATATGCATGTTATTGATAAATCTATGTTAAAGTTTGCGTACTACCCCAAAAATTACCTATGTCCTTTGACATTGCTTTCATATTTTGCATACTTCTTTACCAACATGATCCCAATCTATAAACAAGAGCAGACAACCGTATCAAGCATTTTGACAGAATAATTGCCCCTTTTATACTTAGATAATTGAAAAATTGGTTAAGTTTTGTGTTTTGGTCCATTTTACTCATGAAGTATCATAGGCTCATAGCTATTGCTTTCAGACTTGGAAAACTCGCTAACTATCGTAAGGGGACTGTACAGGGCAAGTTGCATAACTCTTGTTGGGTTTTTTAACGGAATTATGGCCTTTTTTGTCTTAGTTATTTGGAATATTTTGTTAAATTTTGTGTTTACATTCTCTTTACTTCTAAAGTATCAAGGCTATTGCTTTCAAACTTCAAATACTCTCTTACTATCATGATGGTACTGTACCTGGTAAGTTTAATTTTACCTTGACCTTTGAATGACTTTGACTCTCAAGGTCAAATTTATAAATTTTGCTTACATTGCCATAACTCCTTTATTTATGATCACATTTGATTCATACTTTGACAAAACAACACTTACCTGACATACCAAAATGCACTCCACCCAAATCATCCCCCACGCCCTACCCCAGAAACCCCCCGCAAACTGTTTATATTTATTATTGAAAGATCATCTATTAAATGATCACTTACCCACATTATACCCCCCCCCCTCCATGATGGCTTGCGTTATACTGTCAAGCACTCGAATAGTCAAGCGCGCTGTCCTCTGACAGCTCTTGTTTAATGTTGTGTCTCTACGTGAGTTGACAAACAATAGCAATATACAAGTATATGACATGGAACATATTCACTGCATGTTGTAATGCATATTTACATATTTAAGTCCTATGTAATTGATAGCTTAAGTATATAAAGCTGATATTTAAATGAATAAAAACATGTTTGTTTTTTCAATTATTGTTAAAACCATGAACTTTATGTGAATATAACTGTAATAATAATGATATTTACTGGCTAGCATGTATTTTCCCTTTAATTTGTTCAACATGTCATAAGTGTGTGGAATCAATTGTGAAACTTTGTATTAAGTATTCTGGATTCTTTGCACCTTTGCATATGTCATCTAAGCCCTCTTATTCAAATGAAGTGGCTCAAATGGGGTACACAATACAAAGTATTTTTCTAGATGACAGAAATATGTTTAGATTTTTTGTGTGAGCAAATTGTATTACTTTAAGAGGTTGCGAAATACAAATAATTCAAAACATCATGAAAAATACTTACCAGTATTACAATCACAAACAAATATACAGCATGCCTTTGAGATCATGTGCATCAAGTTGCATAAATGAAGAATTGGGAGGTTAAGGATAAGATGTGAACAATGGCAAAATACCTCTGAAATGTATGCTCATCAGATTTTTCCTATTAAGAAGAACCAGTTTGTCACTAAGATTTAGATTTCATACATTAAAACGTGTAAATGTTTGAATGTTTAATCTTTGATGATATATAATTGCATTTCAAGGACATGATGTAATGTTTAAACAGGATGTTGATATATAAGTGTTTTCCATCTTATCTCTGTGAGAAACTTGTACACAAACTGAAGTACAGTCAGGTCGTCAGTTCCGAATCACTATCGAGACTTCCCGTTTATATTTTAAAACGGCGATCGATTTCAATTTCGGATATAGGACGTATTACATATAATTTTAACCTCTATGCTTCGCTTACCTTGATTTTGAATTTTGGTTCAAAATGCAAATGAGTGTTTATGTTATTTCTAAACCGAAACTTTTCTCCATTTCCGGTTAATATTCTCCAATAACGAATCACGTGACAGAAGGTGCACTTTGTGACTAGGGATCGTCTCAAAACAAACGTTAACTGTCAAAATAGTCTATTTAGCGTTCATAACAATATAACCTGATTAGCTTTTTATCACATATTTTCGTAAAAACCATAACAATAAAGAAAGCAAAAAGTAAAAAATAACAAAACTAAATTATATGGACCTCTACCTGAGATCACACAGTGAAGGGCACCTGCATATAATATACATATGTACTACAATATACAGTGTACTGTTTCCAAGCAACAACATAGAACACAAGAATAAGGAATAAATAAAACGACATAAAATGGGCCCTACCTGAGATCACACACTTGCACTTGCATAAAATATACTATAATATACAATCTAATGTTGCCCCATGTTATCTTAGATAAGCCTCTGCCCACTTGAGACAACACAAGCTTTCTGAGAGGAAAGTTGTATTTCTCTGAGCACAAATTAGAGATTCTATACAAACAATTACATGAAACCAGAAAATAATGAGCGATTTTAACCTGTGTAGGTTGCACATGACAATTCATGAATGTTTTTTAAAGGGATCTTTTCACGGTTTGGTAAATTGACAAAATTGAAAAAAGTTGTTTCAGATTCGCAAATTTTCGTTTTAGTTATGATATTTGTGAGGAAACAGTATTACTGAACATTTACCATAGTCCAATATGGCCATTATATGTATCTTTTGACGATTTGAAAACCTAAAAATTATAAAGCGTTGCAACGCGAAACGATTGAATAATTTGGAGAGTTATGTTGTTGTCGTTTAAATTTACAAAACTACGAAGATTGCTTATATAAGGTATAAAATACTTATTCGTGTACCTGGCGGAACTTTACTGGAGCTTTAAAGATCCAATGTTTACATTTATCAATTTAAAGCATTTAATGACAAACTTCAAAATATGCCAAAATCTGTGAAAAGGCCATTTTAATCTCACTTGACTAAGAAAATCTATTTGAAAGGATAAGCAAAATATACATAATAACATTTAAAGTGATGTTTTGTGCAATCTTATTCCACAAAATGTAAGTGGAACATGGGCTGACTTTCCTAAAACACGGCATATAAAGACTGGTGTCCCTGATACTGGATTAAAAATATTTTATTAAAATATCATCACCCATACTTATTTGTTCTTGTTTCAGAGGGGATGAACCCAGTCTCACAAACCACATCAATTCAACATTATGAACAACTGACCATGAACAATAACTAAATCAATTTCTAGACAAATAGGAATTCAAGCTTCTGGTAAAAACTAGCAAAAAAAAACAACAAACAAACTAGGAACCAATTAAAATAAAATAAGGAAAAGGTAGGTAATTTTGCAACTGTTAGAGACTTTTGGCAAGTGTACAACACTCATTAATCACATGAGTAGAGCTAAACACATCACAAATGCATCTTGTATGGATGAAAGGTCTGGGCTGCTGCATTTCCTCCATTGCCTGTCGGGGCACGTCTGCGTCCTCCACAATACTGAAAAAATAATGATATAAGCCTTACTATGTTAATTATACCTCACGTGACTAGCACAAGTCAAAGTCCCATTTACCCATATTACAGTCACATGCGACAGTATTTCATCACCATTTTTTGGAGCTGAAAATAGCACCACTTATTTTCCGCATCAAGAAATTATATATAAATATACCGCATTTACTTCATTTACGTTCTGGCATTTGCATTTTTGTTTTAATTAACACAAAAATAACATTAAACAATTCTAAATTATAATCAGATTTAATTAAATTAGCATACATTTTTTTCCTTTGTCTATGAGTTCATACCAGCACCCTGCCTTTTAAACGTCCGTGCATTCAGAAATGTATGAGCCAGAGTGCTTGGTAAACGAATAAACAAGCAAATGTTTTTATCTTATTAAGTTGTTATGTTTTCTTTGTTCAGTATAATAAAATAAATATCACACCCATACAGGTTGATAAAACTGGGTAAGGTTAACATAACCATTCTCGGGTAGACATTATCTTGTTATCGCCCTGTATGGGGTGGGGCACATGTATTTATGTCTATATAATGTAACTTCAAGCATTATAAAGTAATATAAGATAAACTTGAATTATATTTTTAAATTATAAAGTAATACATAGTAAGATGCTCATATATAATTGGTTACATAATTTTTTGAATCTCCAGTTGCTTCTAGTTCTACTCACGTATTTTCATAGTAGCAACAGCATGTTTCCTATTCAATAATGCAATATAAAAAATGCTGGTTGGGACCAAATATAAGTACATTATTTTCAAGCAGAAAGCAATAATGAAGTCTGCATTAAAAATAATAGCATTTCATCTCAGGCCATGTGTAAATGCGAATAATAACATTTACAATATCACTTAACGATGTTTGACAGATAGAAATTCGTTTGATTACCCCTGGTTTACTTCATGTCTGTTTCGGAACTGACACCTGTGGCAGTGAGTCATTTTCGAGACTCTTAATTCACAGTTTGACTGAAAATGTATAAATCTTATTGTTTTCTTATTTCCTTACCGTGGACAATGCGTTATAGAAGCAAACGTGTTCTTATTTCCGATGACCGATCGCGCTGACAGGATTTTGCCGCCATTCGAAAATACGTCTGCGAGCATTTCGACATTTCAGATTGTTTACATTTGTCTACTTTCTTCCGGTTTGTTGCGAAAATATCATCAAATATTAAGCTGTATGGCTGTACAATTTGTTCAATCATAAGTGGTAAGACTTTTTTCAATGTTGAATGAAATGTAATTTGTTGCGGAACTGGCGACTTTTCGGAACTGACGACCTGACTGTAATATTTTAATAAACCTTTGGGTTGAGAACTAGCTAAGATGTTATTTAAATAAATTGAACTAAATATTTAGCTGAAAGAAGCGTTAGTCTAAAGTTTACAATTTGTTAATGGCAGAATATAAAGTTTCATAATGTAAGACATTAAGAACTCATTAGTTGTACATACGTTTACCGTCATTCTTTTTATGACAGTATGTAATTTCATATTACCTAAGTTAGGATCCCGAGTTGATTATTTTGGTAAACTAGGTGCTCTGTTTATAAATTCCATAAAAAACACATAGGAAAATAAGTTGGATATCCTGTAACCAGATTTCTTTTGGAAATCACAGTTCATAATATTATATGGTCTTATCATAATTATATGATTATTGTTATGCAAACATATACAACGAGATTCAATCCTTCATTTGCAGTGTTCTTAGCTTTATTCTGTTTTAAATGAAATAAAAAGTGAGACCAGCTTTAGAAGCTGTTATAGTTTACAGTTTGTTAATATTTTGGGTTTTAAAGGTATGTTTTTATCTTTTATAAGAAGATATTGTATATTGTTGAAATTTTTATATGTTTATATGTTGTGTAACTTGTGATATTAAAAATAAACCTATATTATAGCTCATGGATTAGTAACATAAGTGCTAGTACTGCAAAAATAAACAAAACTTGATTATGAATGGAATGCAAAACGATAAGAATTGATTTATATACTGTAAAAGCTTGTAAAAAAGCCATGCGTTCTTTATAAATTGTCACAATGTTCAATGTGAAGTTGATGTACATATGTATTATTCAACTTGTGATGATGGATACAGACTCTTACTCTAAATTACTCGAAATTTAACATATATGAGTAATATAAAGACGCAAATATGAAATGTCATTAAGCGGGTTTGGATGTAAATGCATTTTTTACAGGTTAATTTTAATCACATTATTTGAAACATAATACAACTTCATGTGGAGGTTGTTAGTAATTTCTGAGTTATCATTCTGTCTATATTTTGATGGCATTGATGATTGCAAACATAGTTCAAATGTAAAATGTTGTGATGAAATGCATAACAAAATTTTACATGTTGGTTTCCATCAACAATATTGTACACTCTACACTAGATAGTGTAAACTATACATACTTTAATATATTTCATTAGAGTTAGCAATTTGTGTATGTACAAGTAAGGGTGCAATAAACATGCAAACACATATATATACAGCTCCAAATATAGCTATGTTAGCCTATACTAGCCCATATGGCAAAAATGTCACTTTATTAAATGCCAATGTCTCAATTATCTAAAGAGGAATTACAACTGAATATGGTACAAGTTCATGACAAACTTTTACACTGTATCTCAAATTACAACTTAAAACGAATAATAAATAAACATGGTACAAGTTCATGAAAGCCTTTTACCCCGTTTCTCAAATTACAACTTAAAACGAATTACAACTTATCATGGTAAAAGCTCATGACAATCTTTTACACTTTTTATGAAATTACAACTAAAGGTGAACTAGAACTTCACATGGTACAAGTTCATGAAAACATTTTACACTGTTTCTCAAATAACAACCTAAAACGAATTACAATTTAACATGGTACATGTTCATGAACATCTTTTACACTGTTTCTCATTGTAAATCTGAGCGAAAAAAACCCCAAACAAAACGGACAAAGCAAAATACATTTAAGTGAAAAAGTGCAAATGTTTCTTCAGTTTACAAAATATAACTTAAATTAAAAGTCCAAGCTGCACATTTTTGTGAAACCTTTCTTTGCATTATTCTGACTACAACAATTTATAAAAAGTGCACATTCAGCTGAGACAAAAAAAGGCCTGCTATGATTTATGGAGGACAAACTTCATATAGAATATTTTCTGGTATAATAACTTTATTTTCTCTTACAAAAGTTAATGCATTTCGAAATAATGGTTAGTTACGGTTTATCAATTTGTTTGGGCCAAAGCATTTTTAGTATTTAAAAAGCATGTTTACCTGCACTCAATTTTAGTTTACATTTATATAGGAACACACCAACTCCTGAATCATTGGCAGAAAAGTAATTCTTATCAAAGCTCTCTTGTCTTTTGTTAATGGGAAGTTACCGATTTCATTTTGCAATAGATGACAATTCATACAACATGGCATAATTTAAACAATTATATTTCAAATCCATTGTTTGCATAATACATATGCAGACATTATCAAATCTGGAATTTATCTAAAAAGAATAACAACTACAATGATGATATGTTATGTACATTCCCTATTTTATGCAAAAAAAACAGCTGCTTCCATCGGGATAAACAAAGTCTGTTCAATACCATATAATTCATTTCTGCTAGTTTGGCTGTGTACTAGCGGTTATTGGCATTGAACAGGAGTTCCATTGATTTGCGAGCAGTATTTTTCATAAAGGCTAGGGCAAGCTCCGTCAAAAAAGGCTGCGATGTTGGCGTTTAAATACTATCCGCGTGCGTAAGTCAAAGTTTATGTACATGTCATCTCAACGTCTTCGCCACTTCCTTACTTGCTGACCTGCCCCTTTTGTTGAGGGTATTTTTTTCAGAAAAATGTAGGTCAAATTTACCTTTGCTGCCCGGGTTTTCGCAAAAGTAATCATTTGGATCCAAATAGAGTAGTGAACAGTGGCCAATGATACCTTAATGAACACTGGTAGACAATTTCAAGGCAATTTATTTCTTGTTTCCCCGCCGTCGAGAAGACAAGGCTACTCCGCAAGGGGAGTGCGAACAATATTCAAATACATTTTCTTCCCGCTCCTAGTGCCATGTGCCGCCTTTTATGCCACTCTAGACGTTACCAGCCGTCAACCTGGACTACAGTACTGTTTCTGTATCACGTTAAGCGTACTGAGTACCGCCGTCCTGAGACTCTTCCATTATCTTCATAAGTCCTGGTCTGCATCGCTGCTTAAGGTCCGCCCCGTCCGTCCATTACGCTGCCACATCAGGTGCCCCGCTCCTCCCGAACCTCTTCCGACGATGAAGTTATGTCAGTTTTGGCCTTTGCAGTTCGAGAAATCAGCGGGAGAGGACGCTTGGCTCGATTGATAATAGTACTAGCGGCATTCGAAGAGCCTTCAGCAAGTTTCCCAATGCGACCCTCTATAGACAATTTATGGCGGCCACTATCCATCTACGGACCATTAGCATTCCACTTGGCGATTCTTCAGAGAAAGCTTCAAGAGAATCATCTTCGGGTGACTCTCACCCCGGTCGCGAGGTGCACGCTCCAGCTGCTGACCGAGTTAAATACGATGCATACATGTACTTGATATAAACATAATCAAGAAACATGCTATCGCCAACGCAATGCAAATCAGCCAGGGACGATACAAATATTTTAAATGCTTGTATTATAAGGGTGAATACTTCTTGGAAAGGTGTTCAAGGTGTCTGTGATACTGTGAAATATTATCTCGGTCCGACGGACAGTACGTGCCATTGTATGCATTTGCCATGGTTTTTCTGGTGTAGGGCAATGCCATATCGACGTCGCTATTACACTCGCTTTCTCGAGCTCGGCACATGTAATACTTTATCTTTTGGCGCTTTTCCATAACTGAAAATTTGATCATTATGCAAAACGTAGTTAACACTTTTAACGATCAAGCTATGCGAGCATACTCCAACAAAGCTTACATGCAATATTTCATAACGAAAAATTATATTCAACAATAAGTATTGTTTTATATAATACACAGCTGAACTATAAATTTTAAACTGTCGCAACATGAAATCCACAAAACAAATTGAGCAACACATTCATTCATTTTATGAAAACAAAGTGTATTAGAATGTTTTTTTTAAAATTATTTGTTGTTAAAGGGACTTGTGTATAATTTGGATAAAACGCAATTTAAAAAAAGATAACGATATTAAAAGAATAAAGGCATTATATTCAAACAAGCAGACTCGCACCCTTTACTATTAGAAATGTGAAAGTATATGATCTGTTATTGATAATTATCAGTTGGACTCGGACCCACTGCTATTAGAAATGTGAAAGTATATGATCTGTTATTGATAATTATCAGTTGGACTCGGACAATAATAAAACATTATGACGCTGTTCACATATAAACTAGCATATAAACTAGCAGAAACGTGTATAACCGAAATAGGGATTAAGCCACGATCTAAATTCAAATGCTTGCCTGATGTTGTGATGCGGTAGCTGTTTATTCTAAAGGGTTGGAGCCATTTTGAATATTTTAAGTTTTTTTACTTCTTCATACTATGAGATATTTACAATTAAAAACATTCCAAACACATTTTGTCAGTAAATTCTGTTAATGACATATTAAAAATAACACGAAAATCTTAGAACAAGTCTCATCAAAATGTTTCAAAACGCTGTCATTTTAAAGAATTTTTAGTGACGATCTGGGATGTCGCATGACACAGAATACTATTGAAATACATGATAGTTTAGTTTCGATGACACCCAGATACTTCTTGACAAGGGCCATTGACATTTTCCCAGGAACTGCATCGGTATCCACCTCAAACTCGTTGGCAATTAGCAGATAGCTCTGCACAGTGTCCATTAAATACTTACAATGAACGTAGGACCGCAGGGCTTCATCATTTGCAAATTCTCGTCCTGCACAACCGGCTGCTAATTCAAAATGTGTTAAAGATTTTTCCATGTAATCGTGCGTTCCGAAGTTAACATTTCTGTTCACGTTTACTCTTGCTGTACCACAGCAAAGTCGTTTATAGGTGTAGTGCTGAAAAAGACTCGAAACTGTCCTCAAAAATGGACTTGTGCAATGGTCACTAAGAACACCAACGTGTCGAATATGATTGACAGCGCGTGAGAACGTTCATTCATCCGTTGAAGCAAAATATGCAACGAATCCGTAGTAAACGATTTCCGCAAACGTTGTGTCAATATCTCTAACAGCGCGGTCTATATCATCCCTCATCGTTGCTTGACATCGTTGTTTCGTTTGCATATCATTCAGCGACTGAGTTGAAGCGCTCTGAAAACAATATACTTATCGAAATATGTTTGAGTAATGTCAATAAGCCTCCTTACACGATCACGTTGGTTATGCGCAAGGACCGTAATTTGGTCAACGTTGAATTCACAGTTATCTACCCGACGTTTTAAACTGCAATACATCTTAGCTATGAAGTCTGAGTTTGGTAAAACGCGCAAATTTAACGCAAATGTAGTAATGCTCGAACACGTTCGAAATATAAATCAACCCAAATCTTGCGGGGCATTGATGTATCGCCCTAGAAACCAAAATGAATCTGTTTCTACATTATCTAATAACACAAGCAAAAAGTTTTCAGTATTGCCTTGTGAAATTTCAGGTTGTTCTTCGAATAATTCTGACGCAAGTTTAAAACCGAGATCATCTTTGAACTTCTTCAAGATAGTGGGTGTGTCTAGTTCTAGTCTAGTCAAACGAACACCGCGTCGAACGGCGGATTTCAATTTCTCCTTGTGTAAACTAATAGTTCGAAACATTTTACCTTTTTCTATCGACTTTTATTTAATCAAAACGGAAGTAAAATCAAACTACGAACCAATTCGTTTACACAATTGTTTATTAAAATAGTTATTCTTGATTTTTTAGTTATTCCGGAACAATCACGTTTTGCTATCCCCACAATACGACATGCGTAGAACAAATTAACTAATGCATTGAACGCTGTAAGTTGTTAAGTTAACACAAGATAGACCTGGTTTGGTTTGGTTTGATGGTGTATTTATAAACTCGAAACCGAAGCTTATGGTTTTTCCATGAAGCTCAGACATTTAAGCGAGCATTTGGGTTCCCAATTTTGTATAAAGAATGTTATGAATCATGATGGACGTGTGTCAAAGAGATTTTGTACTAAACTGATTCTCTCTGCTACATCACAAAAGGAAGTGAATATAATCAACTTATACATTATCTGTTATTGTGTGTGTGGTTGTTAAATGTCTTAATTTCTTGTAATACATGAATTGTTCGAATCTTTCAGGTGTGCGGTGAAATCATAGGTTCAAATATGCTAAAGGCCGTACTTCATGTATACTTTTACCACTGTCAATATATGCCTTTCTTACTATCACAATAACTGTTATAAGCAAGATAAAGGCTTAATATTCTGGATGTGATATACACTGAAATAGGGCCATTAAATGTGTACGGTGCTGCTTAAAACGAGCACAGGCAAGCCGGACAAATTTGTTAGCCTTTTTTACCAAATTAAATATGTAGCGTTACCATTTATCGTTTAAGTTCTTTGCCTTATTTCTCACAGTGAAATATATCATTAAAGAATTATATGATCAATCCGACAGTAAAGGTTGACGCAACCAAAGCGAGAAGGAAATAACCATTTGTATTGTGCAGACTTAGTTCAGAGACTCTATACTATGAAATACTGAGTATGTCGTCTCACACTCATGATCTTCACCTTATTTGAATAAGTAACACAAAACGATATTCGGATGAAGGCAGATGGTCATGGAGACGCCCACTTTAGGACATTAAACAAATGTTTATAAGGTGGAACTGAAAGTATTATATTTCGAGGTTGAACAAAAAAGAAAGCTTATTTTTAATGAAAGAATGTTATTTTGAATTAAAAAATGAAATTGTCGATTTTCAACAACTTTATTCGGAATTATGATATACATACGCTCAGTAAGGAGTCTAAATAAAAGCTTAAAATAATATAACAAGTTAATTTAAATAAAACTACATGTTAATTTTCTTATTAGTATGTATTTAAACAAACAGATTTTTATTGTCATATTGATTACTAAAAAATATCATTATTTCAAAAAGGAATACCGTATTGTTTATTGGAAGACATTGCAAACATATATGCTGTAACGCGGACAGTTATATCCTGACAAGAAAAATCACAACACTAAAACAAGTGTTTAGATTACGTAAGTTTCTGCTGCTTGATCAGTCCAAAAATATACAGAAAATATTTACTAAATAGATGAACAAGTTAATGAATAACAAATAAAGAACATGCATTTGAATCTTGAATTTGTATTATCCGGTTTATTAGACTGATTTATAAAACATGTTTGCTATGGCTTCCTTTTCATTTTTATATTCAATATTTTAAAGCATTAACTTGCGTTGTATTATTTTATCATTAATAAAAGTGTACATCGGTTTAAAACTATATAATACCTTATATTACAGGTGTTTGGGTACCTGTAAAATGCCTTTCAACGTTGGGCAGCTGTTGTTTTAAGTGTACTTCCCAATCACACATGTTTCAGTACGTGTGCTATTGATGTTCCTAATAGATAACGTTGGCTTTGGTAATGCTTGTAGTTTGTTCCAGTGCCAGGTGTTTCGCTTTACCGCGCGAGTGTCCGTAATTATATGTTTGGGAAATGTAAATAAGACAGACTCAACAATAATAATTGTTAGTTTTTGCATGGCTATAACTAAATTTAACACAGATTGTGATGAAATTTTTGAATGTATAATTTCGTAAAATTCTGATATTTCAGTTATACTTTTGTTGAACGATTCAATGGAAAATTAGAATGTAAAAACTATAAACGTGCATGTATATATTGTATGGAATAAAATACACGTGATTAAAATTTCTGTTTAAAACAATAAAAAATATAAACTTCACACACTTTTGTTCTTCAAAATACACATTGAATTGCATCATTATTAACATATCACGTATACTGATTTACACAAGAACAATTTAAATGCTCTTAATAGATACAAATCAACAAGATGAAAAGAAGACACACTTACGAGACTTTAAACTAGATCTGCAACAATTAATAATCCACATTTTCTTGGAATATACTGTTGTTATCAAAAAGCATTTAGCAATTTTTTAATAGTATATAAGATATCATAATATGCAAATAATAGTGTTGGGGAAATTAAAGAAATGAATCAAGTTACAAAACACTGGTTTGCTTACATAGGCGATAAAAAACATATGGTCTATTTTACCTTAGGCAATTTAAGTGTAACTATGTAAATGAAGGGGATTCATTACATCATTACTTAAACAGACTTGCAAAATTGACAACAATTCATTTTTAATTTACTATTTTGACACATATGTCGTGGTTTTGCATTGTCATGGCAAAATTGCACTTGAAGAGAAATGCACACATCCGCAGCATAAATATGTTGACACATATGTTTAGTTAAATCCAATTGATAATATATCAGTTACAATATCAGTGAATTGCATTGCATGATAGATTCTATTGAACAAACAAAGATATATCCTAAATACCGTTTTAAACAAACACATATGCATAGATTCATTTTCAAATGAACACAAATGACTTACAAATGGAGACAAGATGTAATGAATGTTTTGTTAAGAATGCAACAGAAAAACAAGGTAAAGGTTGATTACTACAAGCTATACATAACCGATTAAAATATTTGCTGACATGTAAATCAGAAATATAGCATACAAGCAACTTATATGACAAATGTAACATTTTAAAATGACTTCAAAACCTTCCGATACATTTTACAGACACATGTTATGTGATAAAATGATTAAAAATAAGATAGATTGCGTAATAAAAACGGATATATTTTGAGTTGCTAATCTGATACAGTGTGTTTAAATATAAGACTATTTTGGTTCCAAAAACTAATTTATGTTGCGTACTTAAAACACAAAGTTTGCGTACTAAATTTGATATAATTTGCTTATGAAAAATTGATAAATTTACACAGAAGACTTTATTATGAAATGTATTCTTAACAGACAGATACATTTTAATCGTAATAACACATACAGTGCTTCACAAGTTTGTTACACCGTGCCACCGTGTAAGGGAAAATGACATGTTAAACACTGCTGCAGCACAGCACTGTAGAAATGCATTATGGGCAACAAACTAAATCAGACATAGAAAAACTCATGTTTTTTTTGGCCAATGCCATGACATTTTTTAAACATTTTTGTACACCATGTTTGTGCATGCCATTGAATATTTTCCCTTTAATGCAAAAAAATGCATATTTAAACAAAACGCAATAACAAAATAATCAAGTATTGCGTGTCATTCATAAAAACGGATTTAACTAAAGCGTTTTTAAATGTAGCTGTTACCGTGGTCGCTTGGTTAGTCAACAGACTATCAACTTTCCTATGCGATACCAGATTTATACTAAACACTCGCACAGGCACATTAGGTGCTCAATTTTCGCAAAAATAGATATACTAGTATGCATAACTTATACGGCAATATGAAACATTAATTACTGCTCCATGTTTGAAAGTATCCCTCACATGTGCGGGCAATCAGAGGAAGTTTTGTGCATAGTCGCGCAATGGTATACGAGAAAAATCCACGATATTGCAAATCTGAAACGCATATACTTTTATTACATGTTTCACAAAATAAAAGCAGATGAAATAATAAAAACTGCAAATATGTTTAATTTTAATTTAAAAAGTAGGGAATCGTACTGATGACATTTGGCAAGTTAATTGTACACACACAGCAAGTATAGTGTATCCACCAACCTAAGCATTTTATTTCATGGCAAGTTAAAACTACATATAATTGTAAACAATTAAACATGTAAAAAATGAGTATCGAAAACATATCATCCCGTATTGAGATCCTAAATATCGCAGTTCTATGATTCATTTGATAATTTGCATACTGGTAAGCTTCCTCTGCATTATCATTTATGCTATCATAAGACCTTTATTTTTACGTGATGTAAATGTATAAATGTATCATATTATGTATCTGTATTTTTTGACGAAATGGAGTCAGATAACAATACGCACATTTTTGCAAAATTAACGAACTTTATGTAAATCCTTCTTCAGTTATTATTATTGTTTATAACTTAGCTTATGCTAGAACGTTAACAAGAAAAGTAGCATGTTAAAGCAACAATTAAAGATAAAATTACACGGATCGTCGATCTTTAATTACTTCTGTTGTTTAATAAATTAATATTAAACAATTTGCATTCGAATATAATATGACAACTATAAATTGACATGAAAGAGCTGTCATATTGCAAATTACAATTGGCATTCGGCGAATATAAGAGAACATCGATATTTAATTGGCAAGGTTGACATACAATTTTTCATTCTCGGCAAAAACATTGAAGTTCACTACCATGCGTTGGGTCCTGACTCGGTTCAGTTTTCGTGTTTATGAGAAAGATGGTATGGCAGGACGCGAAATAACAAGCGTGTGTAATATCGCTTCATCGACTTCTCCCGCACATTCCAAAGCCCGAGACTCACACACTTGACTTTTTTACGCTTCTCTGAGTTTGAAAGTAAATAGTTAAATATATGCCGTTTTTGAAGCAATTAGGAATTATAGGACATTATAAGCACATATTGTTCATGAAAATTGATTTTGTTGAACATTTACGACAAAACAAAACACAAAATCACTAGAATTATGTATGCACAGACCTACAACTGATGCTATAACACATACCATATTACAAATGATGAAGAACTTAATTAATTAAACGTTGATTAATGCCAAAATAAATCAAGGCATACCAAGACGAGTTTCGCATATAACACAAATGGCGCTCGTGTATAGGTCAATTTTATAATGAAGAAAACTTTATATGCACAAGGTCCACACTGTTACCATAACACACCACTTATTTTTGTTTCAGGTAACACATAGCGGGAGCATGTGTTTTCATCGGACAATTTTCGAGTCTATGTTAAGTGATGTGTTTCATGTATTTTTTCTGTATCACGGTGCCTATACCACGTGACTTTTTAAAATCTGTGCTGGGATAATAAAGCGCGACCCAGTTAACATTTTAATACTGTCTTTTTCAATATTTCGCAATTTTAAATGGGATAAAGTGGAGTGCCCGCTTATTCGTGAGAATTTTCTATAGGTATCCTGATCTTTTTAAACAAACAAGTATTTTTTTCAGTAAAGAACAACCGCGCGTTTGTAATATAAAGTCCCCACACTGATCCGACATTTTTCAATCCGTTAAAACGAGGGGTTGCACTTTACTGAAAAATTCTTGTTTAAAAATGTCCCATTATAGCCACGATACACCTCCACTTAATAAGGATATTTTTTAACAAGGTGAGGTTTGTGAAAGTTTCCATTTTATGTCTGCACGGCTACATTTGCTTGTAATTGTTTTGGACTAGTTTGTTCTGCTGCCTTCGAAATTATAAATAGTTTATACATCAACAAATACATGCAATTTTGTCTTCTTCCGTGAGCGCAAGACGACATCTAAATTTTGCGTGTCAGTTTTTTATATATAAATTATTATGATCTTTGTGTGAGGTTTATATTGCATTAACTGATCTACGGCAGTATTCCCAGCTTCTATAATGTTTTGTTAACGTTGGTATTGTCATGTATTATATTTTACTACAATTATATTTTTTTATGATTATGTGTCTGAACTTTTATTTCTAAATTTAAAAATCCAATTGATGAAATAATATGCGGTCGTAAGACAATCAATTTGTTCGTTAAACATTAGCAACAATTGATACATTGAAAACGCATTGTCACATAAGAGGTCATCCAATAGATTCGAAAATAGAAAAAACGACACGAAGTACACAATATGTAAACGTATATTTACATTCAAGTTTATTTTTGATGACAGAACGGTATTTGTGTACCATTGCACGTGACCTTTCTCCAAGATAAACATCCGTATTCACCTGAAAATCGTTAGTTATTAGTAGCTCTGAACTGTGTTTACTAGATTTTGTGTAAATCACATCCGCTAAGAAACTCTCGCCCCACACATTCGGCTGCTAGTTCAAACATTTCAACCGAAGTTTCCATGTCACAATCCGTCCCTAAGTCCAAGTCCTGGGGGTTATGCATTTGTGCTTTGCATAGTCGTGGAAATCATTTGAAACGGTATTCATAAATGCGCAAGCATTTCTAAGCATTGTGCTTTTTCCGAAACATTATCCAACAATAGCACTTCCAATGCTACCATAACGACATATGTTTCAACTGTTTTTTATTGAAGTTGGAAAAACTCAACTTGCCGTCAATTTTCACACGAGAAGAAGAAATGTGAGTGAGAGTGAGTTCACAATTATCTATCTGACTTTTACGTGAGCAATATTATTTAGCAATATGGTCCGCATGTTCCAATCGTCGTAATGATACAGTGAGTATTGGAGTGCTTACATGTGCATGAAGGACTCGTTTGAACACCCACACGTTGTTTGGCTTTAGCATATATCTTACAATAAAACAAAAGTCTTTCACTGCGAATGCCTCCAGCAATGCTATAATAAATGTTTTAGTTGCAACCGACGATATCTCAATTTTACCGACTTTTTCAAGCACTCTTCTAGGAAACCTTTATCTAAGATCTTTCGACACACCTCTCTTAGCATTTCTTACATCCAGTACCAATTTAGTTTCATCAACAACTATTTAACAGATTATTTTTTTTCCTTCAGATCATTCATTTTAATCTTGATTTCGATATTGTTATAACTATACTGGTGATATAGAAAATAAAACTAGAGCGAATTACCCTTAAAGTAATGTGAAGTAAAGTCAAGTAATCAAACATGGTTTTTCCTTTGTCGATGTGGTATTTCAATTTGGGTTGATTAAACGTAAATGGTTTTCCCATTACTGTTTCAATACATGTCAGCATACACTTCCAACTGAACTCTGATAAGAAACATGATAGTATTTCAATCCTCTATTTTATAGCAAACTTTCATGTTTCACTATTTCGATATGGGAACAAATGTAAAGAGTTTTTCAGAAACCTCGTTTTATCTGCGAGACATATCTGCAACGTTGTAGTTGTCCAGCCTAGTCCCTGAATAGGGCTTGTTTTTTTTTTTCTTCAAGGTCACATATTTGAATTTTGGCCGAGGCACACCTTTGGGTGATATTGAAGAAAAGTTCCATGACAATACGCAATCAATCTTTGTGTCCCTAAAATTTGCAGAGAATAAATGTAAATAATTAAATCTTTCACTTAAATTTCTGCTAAAAACTATCACAATTTACAAATTTCCATCTTGATCATCACATCGAGAATAAAATTAAATCCATACACGAATACGTAATTGTTTATGCTAGCTAATGTGGCGAAAATATACTGCTTTGCGTTACATAGAACATGAAAGAAAAACTTGGGTTTTTACATTTTTCTAATTTAAGCTGTTCCGGGAAAATGGTAGCTAATAAACCACCTGTATCTGAATAACTGCTTTACTGGATGCGCAATTCTACGGCTGAATGATCAATTTTTCTGTCAAAACATTTTAAAGTAATTTATACAATCTCCGTTAGTTATAACCCAAAATGCACCCATTGTTAAGGTAACTGTCACTCTCCGTTATATTAGGACGTTTTGAAGATCGTAGGTTAAAAACACGAATGAAAACAAACATTAAGAGATACATTGTTTAAACATGTTCCACGCACGGAACATAAGAATTATTAAGCCAGTTGGCTAACCACTTGAAAGAATACAATTTCAGACAGTATTCGAGTGGTCATGGTATCTTGTAAAATTGGTGTTTTTTTTGCAAAATACTCTCTGTCAATCTTTGTTCTGTATATTCTCTGTTCGCAAACGTCACATATGTGGTAAAATGTTTCTGAAGTTGTTTAAATTACTCACATCACGCAGATCCGTTTAACGGTTTTAAGTTTTTGGTTTCGTAAACTTACTTTGTATTACACATTTTTCTTTCAGAACAAAAACATTAAACTCAAAACTAAAATCCTCAAATCAAGAATATTTTGTATATTTTACTTAATAGTATAAGTTGATAACGTTAATACAAAAATATTTGCAAATGTAACACATGTAGCTTAACAAAGGCATATTTAATTGTGTAATCGTCTGCTTGAGAGACCCGAAACGGTAGGTATTTCCGATTAATAAGCAGTTTAAATGTTATGATGAGGCAAATGTGTCATGAGTTATACGCTAAAATTTGTCTCCAAATATATGTATTAATAAGATGTCATTTAATTTGGCAGAGCAAATTAGAGTCTATTACGTACATATTACATCTTATACCATGTAGTATACTATTGTTTAAATGTATTGTCCAATATATACACGAACTATTTATTCCGTAAAGGTAATTGGTAAAATCCGTGTTTCAATAGGCTCCATATATTGATTACTTTTGCGCTCTTGCGAACCATTCTGCCTCAAAATGACTAAATTTTAGATTTCAAAAAGTGGTCTTTTTTCTAGTTTAACAGAAACGTTTAACGCATTAAAGGCGCGACTCAGACATCCTAATAGTGTAATGGGTTATGGTTTGTTTGGAACTGAAAGACTATGATGCTGAGCTTATGCTCCGAATGACCGAAATGATACTTTCGGCTGGTTACGTGTGCTTTTATAACAATCGGATGCTTGAACTGGCTGCCGAATCTGACTTTAATATAAATACGAATGCATCATTGATATTTCAAGCATCATACGTGTTATTTTGTCAAAAACAAAGATAACAAAAATACACATTATAAGACAAGCAAGTGATAAATTCAACTGTTTTGTTTGTATAGATCTATATGTGCATGGAGTAACAGGTTCTTTCCATTTAATCTGAATATGTAATACATTTGAATAGAAACAACACCTGTCGCCCATAAAGCTTGGTTACGCAAAAACAGCAAAACAAAATGGGATACAAACATGACAAACTATCAGCAATTACAAATCAGCCATAATAGCTTAATGCAACAAATAATTTCAGTTTTGCTAGTTTTTTTATCAGTATTTCGTCGTCATATTCCCTATGGTGAAGTTAAACATTTCAACTACATCGTAATATTGGGGTTCTGAGTAGTAGATTTATTTTGATGTCTTTGAAACTAGTCACGCATGTCTACAAATAGTTTTGACGCGAAATTGTTACGGAGAGCAGAGTTTTATGTCAGCGACAAACTAAATCTAAAGAAGCACTGGTAAACAAACTCATTGAACAACTTTTCGAAAATGGTACGGCTTCTGGCCCTAGATAAATTGTGAGTTTTGAGTTTTGACGTTTAAAAAGTTTAATATTTGTTTGTACAGGTGTAAGAATGTGTGTATCATTACGGGCAATTTTCGGGGATGAATAAGACAATTACTCCAAGCTCAGTCACACTACAGTAAGCCGGTAATGTATTACATTTATCTTCAACATCCGGCTCTTTTATTTGACGCAAACATGAAATTGAAACATAACATAAACCAGCATGCAAACATTTTTAAATTAAAACCAATGCAAACACCTACTTGCCGTTTATTTAAGACAAGTGGCCAATAGTCTTAACCAATTATAGGACAAATATGCAACACATAATTAAAATAAATAAAACCGGGACCATACTCTTCTGAACGTATAAAGCGTTTGTTTTCAACTGACATTTTGTATAGCACATGTCTTATAATTTCAGACACATTACTACTGATGTTGCTTGATATGAACAAATAGAGGTTCACAATTATTTTCATTAATAAAATGTTTTACAAATTACTATGGTATTTTGTTTTTATATTTATATTGCCTTACTTTACTCTGTGCTGACAAACCATCGTAGTTTTGTAAATCAAACTCATTTTAAGAATTGACTATTGAAAAATATATAATTCGTAGCATTTCTTTTTCCGTGTTATATTGTGTCAGCACGTGGGTCGCTTTTTTGAAAGATCAAAATGCATAATAAAATGTAGTAGTCGATATGGCCGAATGCACAAGGATTTTGCAAATTTGGTCAAAATGGAACTTTATTATGTTTGTGTATACGTGTCTTTTATACTCGAGCGTTTTAATTCTGATACAACTAGCAACTTAAATTACGCACTTGAAAGAGTGCCAGATCTGTGAATTAGTCTCTTTGAAATCTTTAGGGCATTCATTTAAACTCTTTGGGCCAATAGCTATCTAAAAACAATGAATATATATATATATATATATATATATATATATATATATATATATATATATATATATATATATATATATATATATATATATGCTAAAAACATGTCTTTACAGTTACTTTTTTAACGGCATCATATTCAGATGTCAATTTTTAAAAAGAAATGTATTTAAGATTCATATTAATTGGTTTGTTATGGCAATATTTCGTAGTCAACGAATGAACTTTCTTGACAGCCCTTGTAGATTCAATAGAATCGATTGATATATGCTTCGAATATAAATACAAAATCTTTCCAATAGTGTACACGTAAATAAAATAGACACAGCCTTTCTTAAGATCCAAAGGACACCGAGTTGGACGTAAACAGCGTTTTAATTGTTCCTTGCACATTGGATCCCGCAGCTGGACACATGGGACAGCTCCGGACCTCCAATCCGCACTTTTCACAGGTGATGCAGTGGCCGCATGGCAAGAAGGTCAACGCCACCCGTCGCTGTTTACATCTCTTGCATTTCAACAAATCATTCATCTCTTTTAATTCGGCTTCGATTGTGCTAGAATCGCCTACAAATAAGGTTAAGCATTGTATACCTTCCAATCAATATACTTGTTTTGGTGTTATCTACCTCATATACAATGCAGAGCAGTTTTTAGTTATATAGTATTAACGTAAAGTCCGCTGTTTTGTGTATGCTCGTGAAACGGTCCTTATAACAATAATAGCCGAAAGGTAGTTAATGTTCATACTACCATACGCGTTTTTGGTTATACAATTCTTATGTACATCATCGAGAAATTAATCAAATTTATCATCAGACTTTTAAACCGTAATAGCCGAAACGTTCATAATGTTCACACTAGCATACGCGTTTCGTTGAAACAAGTCCTATATACATCTTCAAGAAAGTAATCACTTTTATTTTTCTAGAGCTGCGCATTGGTGTTGTCTATATCCTTCATATTAAAAACACTGAACTGCGTGGAACTGAGATTTAAATATATATCTCCAAAATTATGTTTAGTCAAAAAATGTTCTTACCTAAATAATCATGTTGTTTTCATGCTAAACAATATTTAACTATTTTCTAGCACATTCAGGTTTGAATGTTTCCCCAGCATAACAGCAAAAACAAGTTCCATTCCATTTTACTTTTCAGTTGTACACGTTTCTTATTCGAACACTCAATCGTTTACAGAGTGAATAATATAAATATATTTTTACTTTACAACGTAAGCCTGTTAAAGTTTACTGCATAGTGTTAATGATAAATGCTGACTATATTGTACGAACCGTGGTCATAACTGGATGCATCATCACTTGCAAGAGAATCTAGATCAGGGACATTGGAAACGTCTGGTTTCTAGTTAATAAAGGTAGATCTATACACATTTAAAATTCATTATTGAAAAAGAAAACAAATATTTCAGATAAATATTATTGTTTATAACAATGATTTAATATGGTTACTTATACCCAGAAAGAAAGAAAATATAATTTGCGTTGTATACTCTCAAACTTGCGGCAAGTTTAAAAATTCTATTCTCAATATTATTAGAAAATTAAATGAAAGGTTTGTATCGCACGAGTTGATTTCGTTATTTCGTGTTACGGAAAACCCAGCGGAACAACACAGCCATGTAATATTCCATTGATTAAAACAGTTTAAAGAGAAAATTATACAATACAAACAAAACAAATAATTAAATTCGGTGCGTTTACAAAAACAACCACACAAAACAACAACAAAACACACGTAAAATCAGCTATGAACCAGAAAAACCCGACCCTATTCACATTCCCGATATCGAGTCATGTAGGACACACGAGTTCTATTGGTTTGGCAAGTTTTGAAAGTAACACCTTTATAAATTGATGTTATTGTCATATAAACAACATGTGATA